>NC_048595.1:5903491-6200991 GCF_003668045.3 Cricetulus griseus
GCCAAGTGACACTGTCTCAACAAAACCCCTAGAATACTAACAACAAAAGATGGTCTTGAGGGAGAGCTCTGATTGGATGAATTTATGCAAAGTAGAAACAAGGAGAAAAATTTGAAATAATCAGGGAAATACATGAAAAAAATTCATTTTAAACTTTTTCTGAAGCAAAATGAGTCTTTTCTTCTGACTACACTGACAGACAGAGACCATAACTATAGGCCTACTGATGACACCCAGCATCTCTTTGGATACACAGTTTCTGGTCACTAAATCTCCTTGCTTAACATGGAAGAGAAAAACTTTCCTGAAAATTAAACTTGAGAAATCTAGATTTCCACAAAAATGGGCTCCAGTATATGAATAATTCCCAACTTCCAGGCAGTGTCATGTGACTACAGGTTGGAAATCACTTCCACATAAAGTACCACAGAAGGGAACAGCACCATCTCTAGGTGTGACCCTCAGGCAAGGTCTATCATCCTATATAGCCAAAATCTATGAGATACTGCAGAACCAGCTGAAAACCACTTCCAGCCACCAGAGCCCCAAGGCAATGCTAGAAACACCCTGGCACACAATAGGCCCAACTTCCCACCTCTCTCTCTCTCTCTCTCTCTCTCTCTCTCTCTCTCTCTCTCTCTCTCTCGGAGAGTTTGGACAAAATTGTGATGGCTCAAAAGCAAGGTATTATCTCAGTGTGTGGTGGGGTAGATGAGAAGGGGCTGAGTGTTAAAAGAGAATTTCCGGGGCTGGAGAGATCGCTCAGAGGTTAAGAGCACTGGTTGCTCTTCCAGAGGTCCTGAGTTCAATTCCCAGCAACCACATGGTGGCTCACCACATCTGTAATGAGATCTGGTGCCCTCTTCTGGTGTGCAGATATACATGGAAGCAGAATGTTGTATGCAAAATAAATAAATAAAATCTAAAAAAAAAAAAAAGAAAAAAAGAAAACTGCCATCATTTCCATCTGTTTTCAGAGATTTCTACGGTCCTGTCGCCCCAATTTCCAAAGCAGATCTTCACTGTTAACAGAATGCAAGTAAGGGCAGGAAACTTCCACATGCAATCACCCACCACTGAAGGAGGCAACCTAGAGAAGTCTCACCGCAGCTGTGGTGGTGGCACACACCTGTGACCCCAGCGCTAGGGAGGCTGAGCTAGACGGTTGCAAGCATAGCAAGTACATAGAAAAACCATCCTCAAAACCCAGGAGGGCGGGATCAGTAACCCTTCAGTGGGGTGTCCGGAGTGTTCCCGCTGATACACTCTGGGCTACACAATGCAGGAAGGCCACATGCTTCAGGATAAACAGTGAGGACAGAGCCTTCCATATCACAAGGGAGGGAATATGAATAAAAACCACGACATACAAACTGACTCCTTTAAATTATCAATAATGAGGAAAGTCTTCCCATTCCTGAAGATTACGTAAAACAAAAGGAAACTCTTGAGTGGAAGCACAGAATTCACATCAGCATGTCTGTGGAGAGCTGCTGTGAGCCATACTAGGTAACATAGTCAATGAAGGACCTTGAGAGAGATGCCTTTCTATCCCAGGCTACCAGGTTAAAGTAGAGAAATTTTATGGAATTACTTTCTCAGTTTCACTGCCTTCCTATGAGCTCTGTGGACATTCATAGATTTGCATCCTGATTTATGGTTTGTATTTAAGTAGATGTCTGTGTAGTTTTCATGGTGGTTTTTCTAGGTGTGACAACGTACACACAGAAATTACCATAGTGCTGGGTCCCAACAAACACTCCCAACTCTAGGCAGTGCAGAAGTCCTACTTGACCACAGAGCCCTTAAACAAAATTGACCTAAATACTTCACTATCCAACCAGGACAAAAGTCAGTACATCCTTTAGACTTGTTTTTTTGTTTATTCATTCTTTCATAAGGTAAAAATTCATTCATTAAACATTCTTAAATTTGTTTTACTGATGTGTTTAGTGAAACTAATTTCCCTTTGAGCATTTCTTAAATGCATGCCAAGAATATATGGCATTTTTATTTTCATTTCTACAATCTTCTTTTCTTTTAGCTTGTACTGTTCCTTACATCAGAAGTTGTTTTAATAGGCAGTATTAAATTTCTAAGTGTAGAGGGCTTGTATTCTTTTGTTTTTCATGGTAAGCTACTAATTTACAGATAGACATTTTTGTCTTGAAACAATATACAAGCAACTTTTAAGAATGTGACAAAGTCCATAAGAAAGAATTTTCACGCTGGGCGTTGGTGGTACATGCCTTGAATCCCAGCACCCAGGAGTCAGAGGAAAGTGGCTCTCTGTGTCTGGATAGGCTTCCAAGCAATACAGAGAAACCCTGTCTTGAGAAATGAAGGGAGAAGGAAGAAGGAAGAAGGAAGAAGGGGGGGGGAGAATTACCCAGAGTGCAAAGTTCAACAGTTTTACAATCAAGTGCTTAAGAATGAAAAAACTGAGGAAAGCTGGCTTTTGGAGCACACAGGTCACTATAAACCATGTAGAAAACATACGGTGTTCTCAGACAGAAAGTCAGCATGGCCTTTTCCCATCAGCTGGTAAACACATTCAACACAACCAAGGAGCAAATACCAGGATCTTTTCACAGAAGGAAACAAGTTAACAGCAAGGTGCATGTGGAAAAGCAAATGATTTTAAAGGGGAGAACTAGTGCAGACATAGGAGCACGTACTGAAACTTAGAATACAGAGCCCTTCATTTGCCAGCAGGGCAATAAGGTGCTAAATAATGTGTGGACAGACACAGCAAGGTGTGCTGTCCAGCAATGCACCACTCTGTGTCGACAAAGCAGTAAGGATGTTCTAAGTCAGCCCCAAAGGTGTAGCTGAAGCTGCAAGACAAAGAGCTCTGCAACACATGAAATTCCTTAGGGGATTCTCTATCAGGAAATTAATCCACTTAACCCATAAATGTAAAGACAGTTGCTCAGGCTGGAGAGATGGCTCAGAGTTTAAGAGCACTCGCTGATCTTCCAGAGGTCCTGAGTTCAATTCCCAGCAACCACATGGTGGCTCACAACCACCTCTAATGAGACATGGTGCCATCTTCTGGCCTGCAGGCAGAACTGCATACAAAATAAATGAATAAATGAATAAATAAATAAATAAATAAATAAATAAATAAATAAACCTAAAAAAAAAAAAAAAGACAGTTGCTCATGGCAAAGTGATGAGGTAAGTTTATGCAGGTGAACATAACGAAAACCAGAAACTCTGAATAATTAGTTAAGAATTCTTGGTCCTGAACTTTAGAAAATTTACCTTTCTAAAATATGAATTCTAAGGCAAGATGGTACCATATAGACTGAACTGCATTAGTATATTTCTTTCTTGTGACTACTAGATATAGGAGGGAGACTGTGAGCAAGCTGGAAAATAGTCCTCAAGTCAAGGCCATTACTTTTCTTTCTTCCTTTCCTTTCCCCTTCCTTCCTTCCTTCCTTCCTTTCTTCCCACCTTCCCTCCTTCCTTCCTTCCTTCCTGCCTTCCTTCCGTGTTTTGTATACAGGATCTCTATGTATGTGTGTAGCCCTGGCTGTCCTTGAACTCACTATGTTAACCAGGATGGCCTGGAACACACAGAGATCCACTTGCCTCTGCCTCCTGAATGCTAGGATTAAAGGTGTGTGTCACCACTGCCTGGCTCCATCAAGGACTTCCCGTACTGCCTTCCAGTCAGGGTACTTTGACAACACACATTCCCAGTCACAGGGCAATACTCCACACATCACCATCATCTTAAAGGGGGAAAGCAACCAGGCCAGCAAACTGCAAGAGATGGATGAGACGGATGAGACGGATGGATGGATGGATGGATGGATGGATGGGTGGGTGGATGAATGGATGGTGGGTGGGGTGGGTGGGTGGATGGATGGCCACAGGACCTCACCCTTTCACTTCCTACACCACAGTCATGTGAACACCCAATCAATCCACCAACACCAAATATCGTCAGTGTTACCATAAGAAACTGTATTGTAAGCGTTTCTTTCTTGAACACTAATTTTATAGACCTTGTTGAGATTCAGTAACTGGAAAAGAACATTAGTGAGGTCACCTGTGAGTGCTTTCCACATGCCTGCTGTAATGCATGTTAAATGTTCAGGTCATGAAGCCAATGCTAGGTCACATGACCCTAGACAAGTGTCAAAAGGATGATACAAAAATCAACAAGTTTGATTCTGGTCACAAGGTTACGAAACAGCAGCCAAGTCATCCTGTTTCAATCTGGCACTTTTCACTAGTATGTCACAATGCCAACGAAAATGCAAACGTGAGCAGAGATTACTCAAGATGCTGGCTTGTGTGACGGCGGTGATGCCGAAGAGTCAGGAAGTGAGAGAGCAGGCACTCACATGAAATCTGTCAGAGACATAAAAGATGAGGCTCAAAACTGTCCCCAACATAGTAACACTGGCCTCAATACACAGTTCTCAACACAGTCCAGACTGAGAATAAATTCCTTTGGGGAAGGAAAACCAAAGGCTGCAGAGGAATTCTGTTTTCCTTTTGATTTATGGTGACTAAAGGACAAAGCTCTCCTATCTCTTTTATAACCCAACTCTAGCACCAGCTTGAAAGAGAAATATAGACATCAGCTTCATCCCAAGTGAATTGGACGTCAGAGCCTGGTCAATGGCTGCACACGGCATGAATCTGTGTAACTGAGTCCTTTGATCTTGGAAAGAATGGTGCTAAGAGCCAACGCTATGAGTCTTTTTCTTTTTCCTCTTTTTGTCCTTCTTTTTTTTTTCATTATAGTCATTTGATCCCCTTTCATGTGGCCATGAACTGCTTTATTTGTGTCTCCTTCAAAATTGAATTTATCTATAGTAGTGCTGGTTTACATGTGTGAGAACAGAAAGCATTCTTTCTGTGGGTGAGCTATAAAAAGAGAAACTGGCAGAAACAGTTGAATCTCAATCATCCATTACCTCTCATTCACCAAAATGTTTAAGCTAAAAGTACCCTAATTTTGGAGAAGAAAAAAAATAATGAACCGAGGTGACTAAGACTCTGCCACTCCATCCAGTTTGATGGATGGCATCCCAAAACATTTTGTGGTGAGCATACCATTACTGAGAATGGGGTAAGAGCCATATACTGAGCATCAGACTACGGCAAATCTTCAACAAGATTTATTACCAAGTGGATCATGTAGTGACAAAATGAGTGTGTACCATCCAGTCACCAGGTCACAAAGGGATGCTTCATTTAAGCCTAATAAAACAAAACCGGGATCTGGAGAGATGGCTCAGTGATGAAGGGCGCTGGCTGCTCTTCCAGAGCACTCTGGTTAACTCTCAGCACCCGTATGGTAGATCATATGTAACTCCAGTTCTAGGGGATGGCACCCTCAGGCAAGGACAACACCAATGCATGCTAAACAAATAAATAAAATCTTTTTTACAAAGGAAAAAGGGAGGGACGGAGCGGGGGAGGGAGGGAGGTTAAAACCGAAACTGGAAAAGTTTCCTTAATGAGAGGTGAAGACTACACTTATTTGTATTTGTACTTGTGGTTATCCAATACCAAATGATCATTCCTGAAATATCCATACAAATAACATTATCCAGACTGGGCAGTCTGTACTTACGTATTTAAGAATATACACAGTACATATCTGTATATAACAACAAACTAATGAAAAACAGCGGCCATGAATTTGAAAAAGAACCAGGAAAATATGCCATATGGGAGGCTTGGAGGAGAGAAAGGGAAGTGAGATGGTGTAATTATATTAATCTCAAAAAATAAACAACTTTTTTTTTTGGGGGGGGGTGTTGAGACAGGGTTTCTCTGTGTAGCTTTATAGACCAGGCTGGCCTCGAACTCACAGAGATCTGCCTGTCTCTGCCTCCCAGGCACTGGGATTAAAGGAGTGCGCCAATACCACCCAGCAAAACAAATCATTATTAAAAAATAGAGATGAAGGTTTTGTACCAGACCTATTAGTTTTCGGACAACTTTTAAGATATTATAAGATTAAAAACCTAACAGTCAGGAAGGATTCTAGTCAGACACCCTGGAAAAAAAAAACTGCGTATACTGCCACTAGAAAAGCCAACATTCAGGGGCTATGACAGTGGCTCGTGGCTTCTCATGCCCAGACTATCTGGGAATCCAAATCTATGTCCAGCTGGTGTTAAGGGAGATAAACTGTTCTTCTAAAAAACTAAAAATTAGGTGAGAATTATGTATCAAATCTGAATAGCATTAAGAAAACCCTCAATATATTCATTTTAAGCCATTATGTCAAAACACGTTAGACAACCAGTTACACCTGGACTCATTTCCTTAACTAGAACCTGAAGTCCTTTAAAATCATGACCTCAATCAGTGAGGAGATGGAAAGAACAGAAGGCAAATCAGGTCAAATGCTAAATTAGTCAGCTGTCCTCCATTAACCATTTGTTTACCAACCCAGTCAGCGTCCATTAACTTGCTTTCAGCAGCATGCAGGCTTAATTTAATCCTGGAAAGCCACCTTCAAACGATAGATGAGGCTTATGGGAATCTGAGGCTTATAAACCACCAGACAGTCTCAAAATGTAGCCAAAGTTCCAGAGAAAGTCAAAGTTAACACACGCACTCCTTCCCTGTGGGAGGGTTCGGCATACTATTGACCAACAAGTCACATGGTTTCATTGCAAGGTTTTATATAGTACAAGAGAACAATTTTAAATTTTTAAATGATTGAAGAACAGTGGACAAAATATTTAACAAGTGAAATATAAATAAAACCCTACTTTCCATTTTTTAAAAAAGCTTAACCACAGCGAACACATTTATTTATGTGGTTGTTCCACAGTGGCTAAGATGAATGAATAGCTGAGACAAAGGCCATTATGACATGTATCTGAGACCCAATATTTGCAAAAACCAGTCCTATATAAACGCCCCTGCCCTTCTGCATAAAGTAACCGGCTCTGTCTTTGCAGCTTTACGAGAGACCCCAGGCACTGTCCCTGAACATGTGGCAGGTGAGCATGATGTGAGAAAGGGTTACATCTCACTGTAAGTAGTTAGATAAAGCAACAAATCTCAATGGCTTTTACTTTACCCGTGTTCTTTAACAGAGATGAAGGGTTTTGTTGTTATGTGGCACACCTTATTATTTATGATTTACAGAGAGTAAAGAGCTATGATGTTAGCTACCATACTTCCTACATCACGTAAGAGGCTCCAAATCAGCCAGGCATGTAGACACTGTGAGTACAAGGTTGATGGGGGAAGTACTTCTGTGTATGTTTATCTTATTGATTGTTGAATAAAATACTGTTTGGCCAATGAGACAGCAAGTTAGATGGGACTAGAAGTCAAAGAGGATTCTGGGAAATGTAGTAGAGAAGTGATGATCCAGGCAGGAAGTGACATAGCAAGGAGACTCATATTTAAGCGAAGGAGAAACAGGAAGGGCCCCTTTTTCCTGTTCGCCTCCTCCAGCCGCAGGATGTGATCCACCGGCAAGGAGGGATGCCAATAAGGCATCTGATAAGATAAGTCTTATAAAATATATAGATTTATGATAATTGAGACTGAGCTAACAGATGAGAATCCTAGTCATTGGCCAAGCAGCATTGTACCCAATACAAGTTTCTGTGTATTCATTTGGGCCTAACTCAGGCGGGCGGCTGGCGAAAAGCTTACATGTGGCGGTGGGGCTCAGCGGCTTTTGGCAGAAAGATTTATCTTAACACAAGGTGGCCGATCCTGCTCTGGAGAGAGCACAAAGTACAGAATAGAAGGCTGCTCTCATTTTACAGCAAAATTACATGACATCCCAACTGGATATGGTGTCCATTCTGTTTCAGACTATACCTCCAACATATTCCCCTATACTTCAGCATGCTTTTTAGTAAAAATATTCAGATATAAGAAGAACTAATAAAAATTTCTATAAACTCTTAGGCTTCTTATAATTAAAACATGCTAGCACATTTGTTTTATCTTTCTTTTTTTTTTTTTCTTCATCTTTCTAGCAGTAGGGCTTGATCTTTACAAAGTTCACTGCAGATCTTCAGACTATTTCACCCTAAAAACTTCCATGAATAATACTGGGATATTAATTCTCCATAAGACACACTGATATAGAGTGTGTGTCAACATATCAGAAGGAAAGTACAGGGAGAGGCACAGTGGGCTAGCACAGATCCCAGCAGCCTCTGGGATCTCAGTAACCCCAACAGTGCAGCGTTAGCTGGGCAAGACCATGAGTTGTCTGACTGAATACAATTACCACCAAGCAGAGCAGGGCAGAGTCAGCTCCCACCCTCCAGACTCTGCCCCATTCCTGCATTCTCACCTCAGGGCAGCCGCATGGTACGTGTCAACATAATCAGAAATGAAGAGCTCCCGGTTCTTGATGACTGGATCTGTGATGACAAGCTCTCTTCCAGAGTCTACAAACAAAAGAAAAGAAATCAGTTAACCAAATAAGAAGATATTAAAAGTTTCCTAAAACAAGTAGGAAATTTTTCCAAAACTTTTTTCTGAAGCTTACCTCCTACTAAAGACAAACAACAACCCTACTTATTGTCAGAGCACTGCCAATAAGGAGAGGAATATGGCCAGGACTGGCAGAAGAACACAGTGCACAGTTCTGACAACAGAGGCTGTCAGCAGACCTTTGCCAGGCCCTTCTGTGTCCTGCAGGCCTGTAACAAGCACAATTTAAAGAGAGAGGAGCACACTGCCACATCCCAGCAACTTGTTAACTCTTTGAGAAGACAGAACTTCTTGATTGTATTTGTTTAATTGTGTTTGTGTACATGTGTATGTGCTTGTATTTGGACAATGTATGTAGTGGCCAGGACAACTTCTGAGAGTCAGCTCTTCTTTTCCACCATGTTGGTCTGGGGACTGAACATAATTGTCAGGCTAGGCAGCAAGCAACTTCACCGGCTGAGCAATTTTGTTGGCCTTAGGATATATGACTGACTATATAATATGAGAACCTGTCCATTTTATGTTTTCTATGTGTCTGTTTCTGAGTGACAGGGTCTCAGCACAGGACGGCTCTGACATTGCTGCGTAACTGAGGCTGCCCTTGAACTCGTAACCCTTCCTCTCCCTCCCAAGCTTTGGGACTACAGTATCCATCACCACATCTGGCACCTATCTATTTCCTTACTGCATGGAATGAAGCCACACACTGGCTAGACTGAAAAGAATTAAGATTTTTTAAAAAATAAGAAATCATAATTTACTTGATACTTATCTTTTCAAAGACACTTTTAAAGTCTATGAAAAGCTCACTGTGGCTGGGACCTATCAGAAGCAGTGAGTGGGTAACACGATAGAGTGTCCTTGGCTCCAGCGCAACCCCACAGCTTCTCTAAACTCAACCTCTTCACACAGAATGCCAGGGAAACCACCTCACACAGCCTGGCATAACTCAAGGCTGACTTCTAGGAAACATGTGGCACACAGCACATGTACACACAACTCATATGACACCAAAGGCAAGGGTGTAAATCAGCTGCCAGACACCGACACCCTCTGTCCTGAAAGCAGCTCCTAACCCACCTCCCAAAGTGTGACTCAGAAAGCTTTTTCTGAAAATGGGCTCTCTTCTGCCTGTGCCATGGGGAAGCACAGCATGCAAGCTCCTGGAAGTGCAAGGAACACAAGCTTAAAGGACTGTGGTTACTGCTAGTCACAAAACTAAATATAGGAGCTTAAAGAACTACATTCCTGCTATTTAAAAAAAAAATGTGCATTAGCACATACTCAGAAGGGTTTTCCTGATTTTTTATTTTTATTTTTTAATGTTTTCTTTTTTAAAGGTTTATTTACTTATTATGTACACAGTGTTCTGCCTGCGTGTATGCCTCCAGGCCAGAAGAGGGCACCATATCTCATTACAGATGGTTGTGAGCCACAATGTGGGTATACTGGGAATTGAACTCAGGACCTCTAGAAGAACAGTCAGTGCTCTTAACCTCTGAGCCATCTCTCCAGCCCCCTTTTTTATGTTTTCTTAATGATTTTAAAACCAGCCAGGTGGTGGCGGTGGCTCATGCCTTTAATCCCAGCACTCGGGAGGCAGAGGCAGGTGGATCTCTGTCTTGAAAAACAATAAAAAAAAAGGTTTTAAACCATGCATATGCATGTATGTCAGAGGGAAATAAGGCAGGTCCTACTGTGGGCACACATTCTCATCACCACCTATTGCAACAGATGTGCACTGAGCAAATGGCACAGGCACTGGATCCGCTAGAACCAGCTGTGAGCGGCCTGCTGTGGGTGTGGGAACTGAATGTGGATTTACTACCATAGTAGTAAATGCTCGTATCAGTGACCTCTCTGCAGGCCTCCCTCTTTTGTGGTTTTTGTGATTGTTTTAAGGGGGGGGGGGCACAAACCAAGGGGGTAAGAGGATACAATAATGTCCTTTATTACAAGCTCTTTTGAGAGAAAATGATCAGAAGCAATCTCTATTTAACTGGTATTTTTAAAAGGAGCTTTACCTGAAGCTAAGATAGAGAAGTATGGCATTGCTAGGGCACACGTACCATTTTCATTATGCCGATCCTGAACCAAATGCTGATAGACAGAATCTGGGACTTCAGACTGACGGTAGTACCATTTGACGTTCATGAGTAGATGGTCCCTCTTACTCTGAAAAGGAAAATCTAACAGCATTAGGAACAGGTTTCAGGTCCTGCAGGTGCACATCATACCTACGACCGACAGCCCTATACACAGTGGACTGGCAAAAAGCAGGGAATACAAGGGCATCAGCAGCGCAACCCTGGGTTCCCGGCACCACAGCCCTCAGACCATAGCCCTCAAAACTGCTCGTTTCTATAAACAAAAGAGGCAGATCTTGAAGCTTCTCAGTGTGACTAATTTATTCAGTATGACATTTTCCTTTAATGAGCACATACTTCTACTCTAACCCTTAACCATCTTGGTAATGACAACAGAGCACACTACTGAGGCATATTAAAAGTAACAAGCTGGAAAGAACTTACCCAGAGACACCTGACAGTCTCTTCCCCTCCAAGGTTTGCCTGTCACAAACTGTCTCAGATTCTCCCTCCACTGTGGGCCACAGAACTGTCTGGAAGTCACTGCTGCATGCCAGAATCACGAAGCACACCACGGGCAATAGGTGGTGATGAGAATGTGTGCCCACAGTAGGACCTGCCTTATTTCCCTCTGACTCCTGAGGACAGAACAGCTCATACATAACTACTGGTCGTGTAAATGTCTATAGGACAACTAACCATATATTTCTAAAAGTTAACTTTGTTTTCAGCACAATAAAAACGAAGGCACCAGATACTGCCTCTGCTATTTGAAGGCTACCAGGCACAGCTTGAAGTGCATTCCCTGTGTGCTGCGCTGTGGAATAGTTCAATCCAGTGAGTACGGAGGTTTCCTGGGATTAATAAAACAGCTTTAACCCAAGGTAAAGGGTGGACAATCCCTGTTGGCAGCTTCTACCTTTTTGCACAGGCTCACAGACCACAAGTGCAAAGGCCAAAGCTAAAAGAAAATGCCTCGTGTTTGGAAAGAAGCCAGCTTAATTCTAAAACATGTCAGGAATCTTTACTGAAGGAAGACACATCTTGGTTTAATAAAGGGGCAAGTATAGGCTGCACTAAAAGACGAGCAAAGGCAAGACAAGAACTGTCTTAAGTCTCAACATAACCGAGAATGTGGAATGCTCTCCCATAGTAAATATCATAAACACCATGGTCAAACAGGCATGACTACAAAACAGGGTATCAGTATTGGCTTATATTAAACAGACTTTGCATACAAAGGAAAGTGTGTAGGCCTTGGTTTTTACTCATTCATACTTTTTACATTGGAAGGTTTAGTTTGCACTGTTTAGTCTACGGAAGAAAACCTGAGGACAAACAGTACAAAAAGGTTCACAGAAAAGTTCTGAATGTAATCATTGAAAGAAAGGTGTAACCTGGGGAAGATGGAAAAGACCTCCTAAGCAAAGGCGGAGACCAGAAAGAAATGCAGACCAATTGGGAGACCAGTGTGCAGCACAAAACACTACATGCTGATACTGAAAAGGAGCCAAATCCTGGCCACAGTCTGGCCTCCGGTGGATTCGCAGGACAAACGGGGTCTTTTAACTCACCTCTGACCCCACATACAGGCACTGAGGTACACACATCAGGCACGAAGAGCACAGCTAAAGAATCTGAGGAACAGAACATGTGACGGCACCACACACGCCTTGTGGACATGAAGCGTATTCTGCCAAGACCCCAGAAAAATACTTGTCCCTCTCCTCACTTCGTTCCAAGATGAGAGAGTGAAGAACAGGACCAAGATGGTGCAGCTATTGAGAAAGTACACAACCCCAGGGCCTTCTGGGGTGTCCAGTATGAATTCACCGCAGTAAGATTATTATAAGCCTGCTTGTCTCTGCACCGCTGCCAGGTGAACAGATAATTCTGTTGTCCTGCCACTGTTGAATGTAACACTCTCCCCAAGCTCTCCCCACACTCCCCCTCTCTCTCTCTGTGTTGAAAATTAAGCCAAAGTGGGTTGAAAACCACAGATCTAAATTAAAAGATATTATTATTATTGTTACTGTTGGTATTATTATTCAGAAACCAAAGCCAGAATGATCACATGAAACCTGGCCAAAGCACTACAGAATAGAGGACACAATTAACTAGGAAACACAGGAAAGCCTATCACCATGAACTCCAATGCCATCACTACCTGTATCTGTGTGACCCTGGTAACTTTCTAAGATTCTCAATTTCTCTTTTGTCCTGTACATGAGAATATTTTAAAGAACTGGTAAAAGATGTAAAGATTACATCAGATGCCAGGTGACTGCCTAAAGAAAAGCTCCATGGCCTGCCAAAAACCCTGTGGGAAACATGGGGCCATTCTCCCTCCAAAAACAGCCTGTGTGAGGAGTGGCGCTCAACTCCAGCGGATGCTCGCAAGCTCACATTAGTGAGTACCTCCCACAACAGCCAGAATTCAGGCTACCAGCAGCCCCAGCAACTGTGCTCTAATTCCTGAGCATCTAAGCATTTCTGCAACATGTGTAAGATGCCTTAAACCTGAACTGCAACAGAAAGACTCTGGCTCATGAAAGGCAATTTTAAGTTGTCTGTTTTTTTTTCTGCACCTAGCTGGAAACTCTGGAAACCATTAGTTATTGTGCCATTGCTACATAACGAGCTGCAAGCTGACCCAGGCATGTCCACTGACTCCATATAACAAACAAACAAACAAACAAACAAACAAACAAACAGCCTGCTCTGGCTTATTTGTAAGTAAACCTGCAAATCTTGAAAAGCTGCTGGACTTCCTGATGCAGTCCTGCCCAATGGCCAGGGGGCGGCAGTATTGCGTCAAAAACACCAGCATTTAAACTATACTTCATTCCACAGATACAGCATAATAAAGGTAGAGTCAAATGAAACTGTGCTTCTAAATAGGCCAGTAATTTAATGAAAAACTAACAGTATCTAAAGGCATGCAGAGGGCTATTTCAGAGCACTAGGCTAAAACTGTATGGTATGACTGCAGTTCCGTCTGTAACCACCAGTTAGCTACCTTAGCATCCTGGGGCCCTCAAAAAGCGAAGGGCTGGGAAGGACAGCTGGCTTCTGGGGTCTCTGCCTAGTTTATAATTACATGTCTTCCCCAGGCCAGACTCAGGAAACGACTAACTGGAACCGAAGTACATCTGCTCACTGGCGTTAGCTAGCGCTACCATCCTACAGGGTTACACAGTGCAGTGTCAGCAAGAAACGGCCTCATGCCGCTGAGTTCTTACCAAACCTTTGACCACTTTAAGAACTTTTTAAAATCAAAACTCAAGCCCAAATAACCTGAAATGTGCCATCGTATTAACAACTGAGTGGTAGTGGGGGGGGGCAAGGCAGGGAAGTCACAAGGACCCCGACACATCAGAGAGGGCGTTAAGAAAGGTGGGAATCAGGTATGGTGATATCAATGAGAATGGCAGTCAGGCTGGTATATTTCTATGTCTGGCTCCCAGTTGAACTGTTTACAAGGGTTAGAAGGTGTGGCCTTGTCAGAGGTATCACTGGGAACAGGGTTGCGGTTTCAAGAGCCCATGCCAGGTCATTGCACTCTGCCTCCCTCTCACAGAGCAGACAGTAGCTATCTGAGGAGAGCCCCCTCTCCACTACCATCATGAACTAAGCTCTGAAACTGTAAGCAAGTCCCCAATGAAACGTTTTTTTTTTTTTTTTTTCCTTCTATAAATTAGCCTTCACAGCAATAGGACATTAACTTAAGATGCCTGAACCACAGGGCATGAAAATAATAGACGATTTACAAGTTGAATTTAACATCTTATGGTCCTAATAGCACATTACTTTAAAAACAAAAATGACCAACTAAGGGTTAAAGATATCTGGCAGAGATTTTGCTGTTAAAACTTGATGGCAAAATATTTTGAAGATTTATATTAGTCAATGTGGGTTTTATATCCTCAGTCTTCTTAGTCCCCAAAAATCTTCCCCACTCCCCTTTTTAATACAGCTCACTATGTAGACCAGGCTCATCTCAAATTCACAGAGATCCTCCTGCTGGAATTAAAAATGCCACGATGCCCAGCCCTTGGATAAATACTTAAAAATTACTGAGTTAATTTTTAAATGCTGTATTTTTAATATATGTGCATCTCTGTGGAGGAGTATATGCATATAAGTGCAGAGGCCAACAGAGGCCAGGGGGCACCAGATGCCCCTGGAGCTAGAATAGGTAGAATAGTGAGCCACCTGATGTGGGTGCTGGGAATTGAATTTGGGTTCTCTGGGAGAGCAGTATGTATGCTGGGCTGTCTTCCCAGGGTCTAGCTGTGTAGTCCTGGCTATCCTAGAACTCACTATGTAGACCAGGCTGGTCTCAAATTCACAGGGATCCACTCGCTTGGCATCCTGAGCACTGAGATTTAAGGCATGCACCACCACACTCAGCAAGACAATATTTTCAACAAACAAAATTCAGAAAATGAGGAATGTTTTATTTTCACTTTCTTCTCAGTCCTGTGGCCTCAGTGTTCTCTGACTGGCCTAAAACATCTTGTTTCATTTTGTTTGTGACCTCAGAAGTCCTACTGTGTCCATCCTCTGTGAGGTGTACTTGGGAGTGGATGCCCATGAAGAGGCACACGAAGTCATGGTATCACTATGGGACTGAAGTGATCCTGCAGCCCCTGGGGTTACACTTAAGGCCAGCTGATCTCCACAGAACGTAAGCAAGCTGCACACATGGTGGCCCTTGCCAGACTCTGTGGCTGAAACAGATCACATCTATTTTGAAGGAGCCCAGCAATACCATGCAGCTCCAGGTGCTGAGCTTTCTAAATTACCGCAAGATGGCAGATCTGGTTAACATAGCTTTTCAAAGAACAAACATTTGTACTTTCAGGGTGCTTAAGACTTGCAGATTTAGCTGGGTGTTGGTGGCGCACGCCTTTAATCCCAGCAGAGGCAGAGACAGGCAGATCTCTGTGAGTTCGAGGCCAGCCTGGTCTCCAAAGTGAGTGCCAGGACTGGCTCCAAAGCTACACAGAGAAACCCTGTCTGGAAAAATAAAACAAAAAAAGACTTGCAGATTTAGAAGTCACCATTGATTTAAGTAAAGTTTGCCCATGTAATAACAAAAATCTCATTGCTGCTAACAAACACTATTAACTGACCATAAAAAAATTCAAATACTTGGGTTAAGAAAGGAGAAAGTCAGCAAGAACACTGAAAAGTTACATTTCCCACTTTATGTAAATTAATTTTCCTGTCTTAGATGTCTTAATTATTTTTTCTTTTCCCTCCTAACTCAAAGACTGCAATCTGTAATAGGTGTTGGTCTACTTTCTGTACCATTTTTCTAATACAAACATGCCTTAGTCCACATCTCAGACAACAAAGGGCCACCAGCTTCTGTAGAAGAGGAGTGGGAACCAGGAAGATCTGCTAATCCCAGGGCAATCCATCCATCCGTGTACTCCATCAACAGTAAGCAGGGCTGGGAAAAAAAGTGTGGGGTGGAGGGAAGGTAATAGAGGAAATTCCAAGAGTCACAACCATTTTAAAACAGGGATTTCGTCAAAAACACTCCACCATGCTCCAGCAGTAATATTAATATCTTACAGTAACTTTCCCTTTGAAATTGCTGTCCTCATTTTTAAAAATCAAGTTTTAAATTTTAGGTAATTTTTAATTATTGAGGTATAACTTACATACAATAAAATTAACTTATTTTTAATACTGAATAACTCTGAGAAATACACACAATTTGTTACCAGCCCACAATCAAGATAAGGAGGGCTTCCATTACCACAAAAAGGCAGCTCATAGAATCCACACGGTTGTGCTGGAATAGCTGGCACACCAAATCACTATGAAATAACATCCTAATCTCAGTTTTGTATTCTATGATCTTTCTCCTCTCTCTCTCTCCCTCTCTCCCTCCCTCCCTCCCCCCCCCTCTCTCTCTCTCTCCTTCCCTCCCTAACCCTAACAAAACCATTCCATGTGAGCTACAATACTTGCACCTGCAAACCAGGCACCACCACAGACAAAACCCCAATGTAAAAAATCAAGCCAACTGTCAGGTAAAGATGTAATACAGTCTCTTGAAACTTGCAGGAGAGAGAGACAACTTATGGTAACAATGAAAACAACTGACAAAAAATAGGTGCTAATTCATTTTAAGCCATTCTTTCATGAAACTACACAATCAGTTTTTAATGAGCACCTACTGAGTACCAGCTATCATACTGAAAAGGTCAGGGAGAATGGTGGAGGCTGACAATGTCCAGAGGCCCAGTAAAGCTTGCATTCCCTAAGAGCAGCAGGCCTGCTCCTGGGCCCCTAATTCAGATAACCATTAAGTACTTGGATATCAATGAAAACAAGCCAGGAGCAATGAAACCTGCCATTTACTAACCAACATTTGTTTACACTGCTGTTTAGTATCTTTGGGTATTACAGTTCTTAAAATTAGTAGTCTTCTCAAAAGTTCCTCAGGATGGAAAGGAAAGGTAGACTGAGACTTTGGCTGCTTTGTAAGTAGACAGGAAAATGTAAGGGGGCTGGGGAGATAGTGCAGCCGTTCAAAAGCACTTGCTGCTCTAGCATCCACAGCAGGTGCTTTACAAACTCCCTCTGATGCCAGCTCTGGGAATCGGACGCCCTCTTCTGGTTTCCAGGGGCACCTACACAGCCTTGGCAGTCTCTCTCTCTCTCTCTCTCTCTCTCTCTCTCTCTCTCTCTCTCTCTCTCTCTCTCTCTCTGCCCCCACCCCCAATAAAAAGGAAAACTCTGAGAAAACATCCGCCACCTGAGATGATACTGTCCGGACTGGCAGATATCCAAGGTGATGGAGCTGCCAGATCATGTTATAGAGAAGCAGACTCCTTCCTTCTAAGAAACACACAATGGCACAGCCGCCTTGTTCAAGAAACCTGGATGATATTTATCAAAAGTATATTCAACCGTTTCCCCACTTACTGCAATTTTTCCTAGAAGTATTTTTGAATATTTATTTTTATTTTATGTGTATGTGTTTGCCTGAATGTGTATAGGTAGAGCATGTTTGTGTGCAATGCCCAAAGGCCTGAAGAAGACAGACATTATAACCCCTGGTACTGGAGCTATTGTGATTGTGAGTCACTTGATCCATGAACTGACTCCAGGTCCTTGTAAGAGCAGCAAGCACTCTTAATGGCTGGCCCACCTCTCCCCTCTCTCTAAAAATATTTTTACACACACACACAAAATAACTATAAAAATCTAATATTCATAGCAATTTGGGGTTATTTCTGGCTACTACATGATACATGAGACTGTCTCAAAAATCAAAGAATGAGAAAGGTGAAGAGAGAAGACTTCAATATGGATTAATAGGTACTAATTAAACTAAACACATCTAAATAATAAAACATCACACAGACATGTACTTTTAAAAATGGGGAAAGAGGGGCTAGAGAGATGGCTCAGTGGTTAAGAGCACCAGCTGGTCTTCCGGAGGACCCAGGTTCAACTCCCAGCACCACATGACAGCTCACAAGTGTCTATGATCTGGCACCCTTGCACAGACATACATGCAGGCAAAAATGTCAGTGCATGTAAAAAGAAAGAAAAAAATAAACCCCTTTAAAAAATGGGGAATGAGTCAGGCGGTGGTGGCATACCCCTTTAGACCCCCAGCACTCAGGAGGCAGAGGCAGGATCTGTGAGTTTGAGGCCAGCCTGGTCTACAGAGTGAAACCCCCCCCCCCCCAGGGTGGTGGTGGTGTGTATGCCAGGGGTAGTGGTACATGCCATTAATCCTGGCACTCAGAAGGCAAGAGGCAGGTAGATCTCTGTGAGTTCAAAGTCTGCTTAGCCTACATAGTGAGTTCCAGGCTAGCCAGAGCTACAAGAGTCACTGTTTCAAAAGAAAAAAAGAAATAAAAAAGGTTAGTGTGTGTGTGTGGGTGTGGGGTGAATAGAAGAGAAGGACATTTCCATTGGTCAGGAAAATGGCTGTGGGATGGTGTGCCCACCTTAGAGCCGCTCTGTGCATTTACACACTTGCACTGAGACAGTTTAAATAAAAGCACAGGAACCCATTCACAATGAGCACCTACACACAGTAAAGCTTTAAGGAAAAAGAATTTGGGCAAATAGAGCTCTGGAGTGGAATGATGATGTCAGTGTACCTTTTAGTGCTTTCTAAATTGTGTGCATGCATTCTCTATTCAAAACCAAGTTTGTTGTGTGTCTACATGTGCCAGGCACACATGTGGGAGGCCAAAGACAGCTTGTGAGAGCTGGTGAGAGCTTCTACATGTGAGTCCTAGAGATGAACTCAGGACTTTCAGTCACGGGTCTTTGTTCTCTCTTTTCCTGTTACCTGGGTATGTTTCTGCTTCTACTTTCCATATAGCTGTTCACCTAGTAGATGATAGGCATGGTCTAACAGTCAAAACTTAAATCTCTTGTGCTGTTATTTCATGAAACTAAGCAAGAACATGCAAGTCAGTGACAAATCTGGCAGTTTCCCCCACTTAACTTCTAGAGACTAGGGCTATAGTTCAGATCTGCAGAACCCACGTAAAAAGTCAGGGTTTGTTTGGCAGCATGAGCATAAAATGGCAGAGATGCCCAAATGAAGACAGGAGGCTCCCAGAGAACGGGGCCTGTCAGCCAGTTGAGGCTCAGTGAGACTCTGGTCTCAAAAGGTAAGGTGGGGTGATAAGGATACCAATGTTGACCTCTGGCCTCCACAGCGTGCGCCTGCACACCACATTCTAAAAACACAACATATTCTAAGCAGCTTGTACAAGAAAGATACACGTCTTTGTCCCCATCTATGTTCTATTACTTTTCACAGTGAACGTTACCTCTAAAATATCCAAACTTTCACTAAAGGGCACAACACCTTTAATGATGGGATGTAAAGATTCTCTCACAGAGGAAGGCACGCTACTCAAAACTGCCCTACAAAACAAGTTCCGGCCAGGGGTGGGGGGGTGGGGTGGTGCACACCTTTAATC
The DNA here is from genome assembly GCF_003668045.3 of Cricetulus griseus. Classification (NCBI taxonomy): domain Eukaryota; kingdom Metazoa; phylum Chordata; class Mammalia; order Rodentia; family Cricetidae; genus Cricetulus; species Cricetulus griseus. Next base: position 5,923,011 of record NC_048595.1, read on the forward strand.
CTGGCACTGGGTAGGCAGAGGCAGAAGAATTTCTGTGAGTTTGAGGACAGCAAGGACTACACAGAGAAACTATGTCTCAAATAAAACAACACAAACAAAAATCAAACAAACAAGAGCTCTGAAAAGAAATCTGAATTCCCCAAGTCTCATGCTAACACTGTACTTTGAGGCAGGCTACGTGCACACTGGGGACAGGGGAGTCATTCATCAGGTGCAATTGGAACCTTCCTGAAAACAAGCAAGGAGTACTGCAGTCATCATGACTGTCTTCTGTCTGTCTGCTGTATGCACAAGCTTCTCTTTATTGCAGATATGTCTTGGCAGGAGGACTCCGTGGCAGGCAGCAAACTGCAGCCCTCTTTACACACAGCCTGATTACCATTTCTATGTCTGCACTGCACATGCTGGCATTATAAATCACATGCTCGCTGTCATGCACAATAACCAAACAGTTACCTAACAGCTAAGAGTATTACAAATGGATTGAACTAATCTTTGAATATATGCTCCAATAATTAAATTCTGTATGATTTTCTACCTTTAAACCTAAAGGCAGGCAACACTGAAACTGAATGCCATCCACAGGGCCTTCACATTTGCCATGAAATGTCACTTATATTACAGAGTTCACATCCAATTACTGAACACAGCCAGCCAGAGCATCTATCACTTACATTAAAACAAGCAGAAGCCAGCGGTAGGGCTGTTGGAAGCCATCACATGGTTTAAATGGATTTCTCACCTTTCAAATATCAAGGGGGCCTCTTTCCCAGAACATCTCACCAAGGGGTTTGGCCTTTTGACAAAGAGAGCTGCCCAAGCTGAAAGAACATTCGGCAAAGAAGACATGCAGCAAAGCCCAGTTCAAAGCTACAGACATCTGCCCCTTGTGTTAAAATACAAAACAGTCAAGGATCTTTTATAGGAAAAATAATAAATACATGTAAAGGACAGTTTTTTCAAGGCCATTAACAAAGAAGCCAAGCATCAGACCCAGAAGAGTCCCTGCTTTTGCTAAGTGTCCCACACTCAGGGGAATAGTACAGGATCTATTCAGTTTCTAATTCTTGAGAACAAAGAAACCTATCTTGAGGCCCTTGCTTGGAGCCCCCAGATCAAAGCACCATCAAACACAAAGCTGAGCCAGCCCCTCTGTGGCAGTGTTGCAGCTCATGCACTTACCAGGGTTACACAGGGGGAGCCACCAGAGCTGCACAAACACACAGCCAATCTATCCAACTACCAGTTTCAAACAAGGATCTTAAAACACTGATGAAGATAATTTCCCTAATCCTGTGTCTTCCTTTTTCAAAAAAAAGCACTGAAAGCCAACTCCCAGCGCTTACTACACAACACAAGCCACCTAATGAACATTCAGATTCTACACAGAGAGAAGATCAGGACATCACTGTCCAGCTCTTTGTCGAGAGAAAACTGGCAAGAGTTATACCTGGCAATAAGAAATTGCTGGAACATCCAACGAAACAATGCCCAAGAAAATGGAATCCCATGCCAGAACAGAGATCAACACCTGGCAGTTCCGTTTCAAATCAAGCTCTTGAAAAGAGGTTCTTAGTTTCTCTGCCTGTCCTGCAGAGAACTGCATAATGTCTGCACAGGTAGAGGCGTCTAACTCAGGGCCGAAATGCACTCCACGGGGTCCTCCATGATGCAGCAGTTGTTACAGTCAAAAGATACCTTACTGGGCACCGCAAGCCAGCCTAAGACTCAGAAGGATGGCAACAGGGGCACTTTGTTCCTGGAGCCAAAAACCAAAGCTTTGCTTTGTCAAGTTCACGTTATTTTGTATGGTGTTACCTATATTCCAAAGTATCATTTACACAAAACAAATAAGATTGCTTTAATAAATACATCCTAAAGAGTTTTTTTTCCTGCTTGAAGCAAACAATTATATTCACAAATATTAGCATGTATGTACATACACCAAAATCACTGTGGAATTTACACTGGCATATGCACATATTTGAAAACGGACAATTTCAAGTTCTAATTGTTTGATGAATATATTTAAAAGGAACAACAATACATTTTCTCAAATATCCAAGGTCATTGACTGGCACAGCTGCTCCCTTGGCTCCATGTAAAATTTTCCTGAAAAGGTAAACTATTTTAAGCTTCTGTGTTTTGGATACTCTGTAACAATCAAAGATGTAATATAAACCTGCTGCCAAGGGGCCAGTGCTGGAAAAGGTACAGTCTCATCATCCTCAGTCTTGCACTACACTACTCTGTGTGTCCTTGAGAAAACAGGAAGGCTTCTTGTAAGAGCTCAGCCCTGACACACAAAGTAGTGTGCAGACTCTGACCTGGATTGAGCTGGGCCATTATAGGACAGTGATGTGAACAGATAAAGTATTCCTTTGTCTGAGTCTGCCTTGTGTGTTGTACCTTGCTTCTCTGGTGTGACTTTATGATGGAATGCTGCCAGGCATGACAGATAGCACTGAAGATTTAGGAATTAGCATTTGTGGTCCTGGGGCTACCTAAAAAGGCATTTCAATAAGAAACTAACACACTAGATATATTGAGAGGATGGCTCCAGGGACAGCAGAGTTTGCAGACATCCCTCACATAAAAATAGATCAATAGTAAGTCAAAATAAACTCCTGCTGACAGCCCAACAAAATGAACACAAATGTTTACAGGAACTCTGCAAGGACAGGACAGTTTCCCATCAACCACCATGCCAGGGAGGAAGCAGAAGGCAGCCCTGGGGAATGTGGCGCTGTTAGGGAAGAATCCCCAAACAGGCAAGGAGGTTGGGTTGAGGTGTTGAAGAGGGAGCATTTGGCTAGGCAGACAGAGTGGATGAAGTAAGGGTAAAAAGGTAGATACAGTCTGGCCAGTTAGGAAGGCTAACAGCAGCCTGTAACGCATACTTGCCAATGCAAGGCTCCACTGAAGAAAAACGTGTAAGTAACAACGTTCAGAAAAAAAGGAAAGGCCCCATAAAAATAAAGGAGGGAAGAACTGGGAAATCAGTCCAAGCCATCGGTTTTGTTGTTGTTGTTGTTGTTGTTATTTTGTGCTATGTTCTCCCCCCCACCCCCAGCTGTCCTGGAACTCACTGTAGACCAGTCTGTCCTGGAATTCAGAGATCTTCCAGCGTCTCCTTCTGGGATTAAAGGAGTATGTCACCACCTTTGTTTGTTTGTTTGTTTATTTGTTTGTTTCTTAAGTAACAACACAAAAAGAACTAAGGAAAATTCTGAAATTAAAAGGAAATACTACTACTCAACCACACTGATCTAAAAATTTAGGAAAATTAAGTTTACCAAAAAAAGGGACGAAGAGAAATGTGATGTTGCAGAGAAGATCTATAAACCCAGCTACTGCGGAGGCTGAAGCTGAAGACTATGAACAACAAGCTAATCTGGTCTATACATTGAAATTATTTCCTAAAGGAAAATCAAATCAAATCACTAACTAGTCATTTTTAAAAGAGAAAAAAGAATTGAGGTTAATGTACCTGTGAGCAAAAACACACAAACAACAAAGAGCAGAAGAGAATCTGTGCTGATGAAAGGAAACCAAGTGCATGTGTGCAAACATGAAAGCAAATAAATACAAGGCACAATTTCAAAACAAAGACACTGCCGAATAGATGGTCTCACACAGTAAAGAGCCTACATTAGAAACAAAGCAAAACTCAAAAAACCAGAAACAAATAAAATAAATAAACAGAAAATTAAAAAGGGAGGGAGGGAGGGAGGGAGGGAGGGAGGGAGGGAGGGAGGGAGGGAGGGAGGGAGGGAGGGAATTTCTGACTCGGGTGAAGCAGTCCTCTCATCTGACACGCACGCTGTGTCATGGGGCACATGCACAGCACTAGAAAATCATAGTAATAGCTTTTGTTCTTTAAAAAGGAACACACAACAAAACAGCCAGATGTGGCCGTGTGATCCTACTGTCCAGGGTTACAAGAAGATTTCAGTTGGCCACCACCTTCACAGTGACCCCCAAAAATAAATTTATAAAAACTCTAAGTGAAAAAGAGAAGGATGGGGAAAGGGATGAGCAAAGGCTTGTTTGTGCACAGCTGTCATCCCTGCGCTTGGAATTACTCATGTGCAGTCAGCAAGGACACAAGTGTAAGATCGTCCTCCAACACACTCTACTAGCATCACTAGAGCTGTGGAAAACGTAAGCACCGAGGGGAAGGAAACGTGAATTGTGAGAGAAAGAAATCATCACTAGACTTTGCTGGGTAAGGGGTACACCACCATGCCTGACTGAACTTTGTCTTTTATAGTTTTAAGAATTCTGAACAAGGGGGCTGGAGAGATGGCTCAGAGGTTAAGAGCACTGGCTGCTCTTCCAGAGGTCCTGAGTTCAATTCCCAGCAACCACATGGTGGCTCACAACCATCTGTAATGAGATCTGTGCCCTCTTCTGGTGTTCAAGCATGCATGCAGATAACTGCATACATAATAGATAAATAAATAAAATCTTAAAAAAATTTTTTGAACAATAGCACCAGTGTTATTAGTTATTACACACTATTCTGTAGGAAAAGGAGATAGAGAGAATAATTCTGACATGAGCTATCTGTGACCTTGGCCTGGAGGGAGGGTGTCATTGTAACTATCAGGTGCCCCTGGCAGTTTTGTCCCCCTGAACGAAGGCAGACGAGTTTTCATATCATTCATATATACATCAACCCAGAAGTAATGAAACCCAAACCAGATTATGCTTTTGAAATATCATTTCCCAGTCAAAGAAACTAGAAATTTTCATGGAAAGGATGGTTTCTGCAGCAGGCATGTGTGAGGATGAAATACCTACACATACTGTCAAGAAAAAGATTACCAAGCTCCAAGGTCAAATGAAAAAGGACTCAGGCACCAACTCTAACAGGCATCCAATGATGGGGCAATCTGGTGTCCCTAAGGATTAAGGATTACAAGTACTAATGTAGCATTTGGAAACTTGATAAACAAAGGGGAGGGACAGTCTTCAACACAGCCTTGCCTACAAAAAGTGTGTACCTGGGTTAAGAATGGCGGCTGGCAGGAACACTGCCACAGAAACTCACTCCAGCTAGTAAGTGAAAATGAAATAGACTTACAACTTTGCAACTCCTGAGGAAAAGGTGGGCAGAAAAAAATAAATAAATCAGATATTATTTGGCTCTTGAAAAAACTGTAGTACACTAATATAGTGGTTTGAATAAAAGTAGGATTAAAGGGCTGGAGAGATGGCTCAGAGGTTAAGAGCACTGACTGATCTTCCAGAGGTCCTGAGTTCAATTCCCAGCAACCACATGGTGGCTCACAACCATCCGTTATGAGAACTGGTGCCCTCCTCTGGTGTGCAGATACACATGGAAGCAGAATGTTGTATACATAATGAATAAATAAAGTCTTTAAAAAAAAAAAAGTGGGCCCCAAGGGCTCCAAGATTTAAATGCTTGGTCACTAGGGAGTGGCACTATTAGGAGGTGTGACCTTGTTGGAGAAGTGTGTCACTGGGGGTGGCTTTGGGACCCAAGCCAGGCCTAATGACTCTCCCTCCTCCTGCTGCCTGTGATCAGGATGCAGAACTCTCAGCTCCTTCCCATGAGGACAATGGACTGAAACTATAAGCCAGCCCCAAGTAAATGCTTTCTTTTCCAAGAGTTGCCATAGTTACAGTGTCTCTTCACAGCAAGAGAACAGTGACTGACACAACTAACGACAATTCTGCTCAGACAGACCAGACCTAAGATACAACATCTGGACTGAGCCACTAACATACAGAGGATGCAGGCACTGTGCAAACAGCAAAATTCAAAAGGCACAAGATTCCTGATCAAACGCCTTGGTATCAACAAGTAAAAGAAAGGAAGAAGGGAAGACTTGACAGATTACTAATGTAACAGATTTGGAAGACATATTATAGGCCAAGAACACCTGATAATGAGACATAAAGAAACGATTGCTCGAAGCCAGGGTGACAGTTAAATCTGTGGGGAAAGGAAGGGCTGCTGCCACAGTGAACAGGCAGCCAGTACAGTCCCCCTGGGCCTGGGAGACGGCAGCACATCATAGTGATTCACGAACCACAGATCTTTATGTGACAACATAAAAACAGACAATGAGAAACAAGGGCCAGAGCCCTTCTAACTAGAGAACCAGAGGAAAAGGGGGGACATACCTGTAGGAACAGGTCCTACCAGAGCAAAGGTGAGCGTCACACCTCAGATTTCAGCTGGAGCCAGATACCACAGAGGCACTGTGTGCAGCAGAAAAAAAGATGCCAGTGCTCACAAACATAAATGTTCCATAACTGTGCAGTCCAGCATTAGTCCTTACCCTTGTTTGCCTGTTTATTTGTTAGACATGACCTCACAATGTAGCCTAGGCTGGTATTGAACTCATGACCCTCCTACTCCATCTCTTGAGGGCTGGAATTTCAAGCATGTGCCAATTACCCATAATGACTTCAATCTTATATGCATATCATGCATGGTTACAAGAGGTTTGTGTCAGTTTCAAACCTTTTTAAAGTCATCTTTTCATATCTTACCGGCATAAAAATGATTCATATTAGCTCATGAGGACAAACTATAATTTTAGTTCTGAGTCATTAAAATAAACAGATGAATAAAATCTGCTGAAAATATTAATTTATGCAAACAAAACCATACAGTCTCTTATCTAAGTCCATTCAGCTTTTAGTATTTTCTGCATGTTCTTTAAAAAAAAAAAAAAAAAAAAAAAAAAAAAAAACAAATCTCAGAAATGGCTTTATCTCCTGGGGTCATTACTAATTGGGTGGAGGGTTGTGTTCAGGGATCTAGTTCTGTGCTGAATGGTCCAGTCACAGCACACAGTGCTGATGGGAGATGTCCTGGATACTGTGAATATATGTTTCTCTTATAGGCTGATGAATAAATGCTTATTGGCCAATAGCCAGGCAGGAAGTACAGGCGGGACTACCAGACTAGAAGAATTCTGGGAAGAGAAACAGGAGTGAGCCGTAGCTGCTGAGGGAACAAGAGGTCCAGTCATTCTCCAGTAAGCCAAGACTATACAGAGATACACAGATTAATAGAAATGGGTTAATAATTTAGAGAGAGCTAGCCAATAAGAAGCCTGAGCCATTGGCCAGTTTATAATTAATATAAGCCTCAGTGTGCTCATTTGGGACTGAAGGGCTAAACAGGAACTCCATCCTCACAGTGTGGGTTCCTCACCCAGCTTTCATCTCACCCAGTAACAGAGCTCCTGCAGTACTGGGCAAGAGCCAGGTCAACACTCAAGCACCCAGTATCAGCCAACGCTACTGAAAAGCTCTGGCCTGTGTCCCCTGCCTTTAGCTAGCTGTCTGTGGAGAGCCAGTGTCGATGAATCCACTGCAAAGCAGTGCTATTAAAAGTACAATTAAAGTCCTGCAGGAGTACCAACTGGCTTTGACAGTTTCTAATCACTTACTCTCCGTTTCTGCATTGATCTCATGGTAAACTAATGACAGTTCAATCTGTGAGCCACATTTGAATCATAGCAGCCTAAGGAATTGGGCTGATGCAGCTATGGCTATAGTAGCTATTTGTGACCACAATGAGACCTTCCAAACGAAACTACCACACACTGAAGATACCAGAGCAGAGAGCAGGAGCTGGAACCCAGGACCACCTGTCACCTTACTACCATGGAGTTTTATGTAAGGATAGACACAACCCAAAAAGCCGCATTGCCTACATTATTTATCACTGTGAAGCATCACAGAGAATTAAGCATCACAGAGCTTAATTTTCACAAGAGAATAACATGTGAAGCAAGAAGGGTGAGTGTTATCTCCATTTGACAGCTATGAAAACCAATGCCCTAACAGATTAAATAGCTTGTCTCAGTAGTGTGGCTAGCCAGTGTAGAATTAGAAAAGAAGCCAGCTGGGTCTCCCTTTTCCAAGTACAATCTACTTCTCAGTGAACAGAAATTACCTCATCACAACTGCATATTAAAAACAATGTAAATTAGAGAAGTGACTCACAATGACACCACATAAAAAGAAAAACACCAGTCAGTCAGGGAAGCCAAAATTAGATTGAATGGCTACAGTGAGAGTTTAACACATTTTGTAAGGCCAACAAGCATTTAAAAAAAAAAAAAGGAAACAGAGAGACAGAAACTGATTTTTTAATTATTTATTTGGTTTCTATATGTAGCTTCATTATATTGTCCAGGCTGGCCTCAACTTCCTGGGCTCTGATCCTGTTGCCAAGTCTCCCAAGGAGCTAGGAGTACAGTGGCAAGCCATCACACTGGGCTTAAGGCTCATAACAACATAGCCAGCAATGTACTAATTGAGTTAAGAATGAATAACACTTGGAACAGAAACAAAATAAATCTAAAAGTCTGGAATACTACCCTGGTTTAGATAAATGTGTCAATAGGAGTATTTCTCTTTTTGTTTTGTTTTCTGATACAGTTTCTCTGTGTAGCTCTGGCTGTCCTGGAACTCACTCTGTAGATCAGGCTGGCCTTGAATTCACAGAGATCCGCCTGCCACTGCTCCCCCAACGCTGGAACTAAAGATGTGCATCACCACCACCCAGCTATAAGTAGTATTTCTTAAAAACTGGAAAACTGTGCCATGGTTAGTTTGATATCAACATAGAGGATGCCTGAGAGCCACTGCCGATTAGATCCCTGAGCACTCTTCAATAGTAAATACTTAATGGCATGGGGCCGTCCTCACTTCCCAGGAAACAAAGACGTATTACCAAATAGCTGTCTGGTTCAAAAGGAAAAATAAAAAAAGTCACCTACAATATGGACTACTTTAAGCAAACCTCCTTTGTCTAAAGGAATATCAAACATTCCATGACAAAAAGTGCTAAGGTAATTCTTACATCAGTAACTACTTGCTAAATTCTAGATTAAACAAAAACACCTACCTTTCATTAGAAGCAGATGAAGACTCTTGAGCTACATTGAATATTTTGATAGGGCATTAAAAAGAAACAAACAAGGAAAGGAGGGGACCGGGTTAGGGACAGATATGAACACAGGTGTAGGTACAGGCTTAAGAACTCACCAGCTCAGAACAACAACACCGGAAAGAAACAGACCAATTCTCCACAGTGCAATCCTTACAGCAGCATGAGCAATAGGAGAAGAGGGAACACACCAGGAAATCATCCAGCTTGTATTAGCCCAGGGGCTGACAGACTAGGGTCCCAGCTTCCCCAGGACCTCTGCCAATTTCCCCAGTATTTTCTGGACAAAGACATATGGCCAAGTGAACAGCTACCACTGAGAAGACAAAACTAAAATTCTCTACTATCTGGACCTTTGGAGAGAAAACCAGCCAGGTCTGTGTACAAAGAGATTCTGTCAATCAGAAACAGAAAGATGACTCAGTGGTTTAGAGTACTGGCTGCTCTTGTGACCAAGCTTGGGTTTGGGTCACAGTACCTACAGGATGGCTCACAACCATATCTTACTCCAGTTCCAAGGTACACAACACGCATAAATACATGTGGTACACAGACATAACACATAGGAAAAAAAACAACCATATACTTAAAATAATTTTTTAAAAAATCTGTCAGGGCAAGCAAACTAAAGTGCTACATAAGTTTAATTCCAGCATTGGAAAAGTGATTTGGGATTGCAAGTTCAAAGGCAGCCTGAATTCTATTGTGAAGCTTTGATTCAAAAAAAGGAGAAAGAGGAGACGGAGAGATGAATCAACCTTTAAGAGCACTGGCTGCTTTTCTAGAGCACCCAGGTTCAATTCCCAGCACATACATGGTGGCTCACAACCATCAGACACCCCCAGTTTTAGGGAATCTAATGACCTCTTCTGACTTCTGTGGGTACTAGGTACACATATGGTGCATAACCATACATGCCTGCATGAAAGCAAAAACTACATACATATAAAATCAATCTTGAAAGGAGAAAGAGAGAAGGAAAAGCATCCATTAACAGCCACTGTGAATTCATTACTCAACAACTGTAAAAAATGTACTGGTTCTTTCCAGAGCAGCAGGAGCCAGCCTCCATGTCACAGGCACCTGAGGTGGAGGAACACAGCTGAATTCAGTTCAGGAGGCTGAAGCTGGGCCCAGGGAAGAGCTGACATAAGTGCAAAACAAGTCAGGGTGTCAGATGCACATCAGAGTATGACAAGACCTAGAACTATACGGCCATTTGATCTCCCTTTCAGTGTGACAAAGCCTAGAACTACACGGCCATTTGATCTCCCTTTAAGAGAACCCAGGAGGCTGATGACGCAGTGAGTTAGGCCATGGAGCACTTGCCTAGCTCACACAAGGTCCTGGGATTAATCCCCAGCACTGGAAGAAAGAAAGCCAATTTGAGTAAGAAAATGAATGTCCTTCAGAGAGAGTGGCTGGCTGATACTGTGACACACCACGGAAACGGAGCTGACATTCACTGCTGGCCGAGCCACAGAGAAAACTTCAACTTCAGCAATCCTATACCCACGTGCCTTACTCAACGTGGCAGATGCCCGAGATGTGCGTCAGTAAAAGGGAAGTCAACTGCCTTTCACCTCCTCAAATTTTTTTTCACCTCCTCTATTTCTATTAGTAATTAAAAAGGCAGACTCTTGGGCTGGAGAGATGGCTCAGCGGTTAAGAGCACTGACTGTTCTTCCAGAGGTCTTGAGTTCAATTCCCAGCAACCACATGGTGGCTCACAGCCACCTTGAATGAGATCTGGTGCCCTCTGTTGGTGTGCAGACAGAAGACTGTATACATAGTAAATAAATAAAATCTTTAAAAAAGAAAAACAAAGAAAGAAAACCACAGACTAGGCAGGATATGATGGCACTTTAAAAAAAAAAATTAAAAAAAAAAAAAAAAAGGCAGATTCTTGGCCAGGCGTTGGTGGCGCACGCCTTTAATCCCAGCACTCAAGAGGCAGAGGCAGAGTATCTCTGTGAGTTCGAGACCAGCCTGGTCTACAAGGGCTAGTTTCTGGACAGCCTCCAAAGCCACAGAGAACTCTGTCTCCGGGAGGGTGGGGAGTGGGGGGGAGGGGAGCAGATTCTTAATCATCTAATTCATAATGAAGTACTTTTAATCTGACATTTCAATTTTCAAAGACAATGTCTACTCCTTAAAAACCTCGTTTAACCAGGTCTCTGAAATTATAACCCAAACTTGAAGTCAATGGAATGGAAAATATTCCAGGTCCTCTTCTAGAAAATTGACTCAGTATTTTTTTAATATAAATAAAAAAGAAAAAGGAAAGGTTGTGGCTTAAACCCAATCCTTCCCCAAAAGAGGGAGGCTGGCAGGCAGGCAGGCAGGCAGGCAGGAGGGAGGAGGGAGGAGGGAGGGAGGAGGAGGAGGAGGGAGGGAGGGAGGAGGGAGGAGGGAGGGAGGGAGGGAGGGCTCACTCAACTGCTTGCTCTGACACCCTGGGGGAATCCATTGAGTGCCTTCTTCTCAGCCCTCTGTAAATGTGAATGGGTGCTGCCTCTCCTCAGTTAAGTTAATACGCTCACAAGAACTCCAACTACAATTAGAACAGTCCAACAAAGCAAGTTGAAAATTTTAAACATGTGTGCTAAATTACTAGGATAAAGTACAGGAACCACCCAGACATGTGTCCTTCATTTATTCCATCAACCAAAAGCAGTGAGAGCTCACTGCGCACTGCAAAAGCAGCAGCACAACTAAAGCGGCCTTGTGGAAGCACTGCGGTGCCCACAGTGCGCAACAGGCATCTCCAACCGCCCAGGGTGAGGGTGCTCAGCACAGGAAGCCAGCCCTAGGTATGGGCCTGGCAATGTTACAGGTTGTACTGATCACTCACTCCATGCCATTGGTCACACAAAGCCGACTGACTAAGGTCAACTTCTCCAGGAAAGCCTCAGCCCCCCCTCCCAACTCTCTCACACACACCCACACAGACACACACCCACACCACACACACATAGACACACACTCACACATACACACACAGACACCCTCGCACACATACACCAAACACACGCACGCACGCCCGCGCGCGCACGCACACATACACACACATACCACACACACACACACACACACACACACACACACACACGCGAGCGCGGGCGGGGACACACACTCACACCACAGCCTCCCTGCAGCAGCTGTGCACTCGCTGGGCAAGATGCCATGCACATGAACCATTGTCGCTGCCCTGTGGCACACACATTTCAATGACTGCTTTCTTTCTGCTGTTCCTCGTGATTCCACCTTCCCACTCAATCAGCTCCTATCTACAGCAGAGAAAGGGGTTAAAATCTGAGTGCTGTCGAATGTGGTCAACTGTATTTCTGTACTGGGTTTGGCCTCACCTCAGGATTCTGCTGGAGATGTCTCTAAGACAGCCTTGCCCTTTGAGGGTTAAAAGGAAAAGGCCTTCAGGAACAGAGCTTCCTCAACCAATAACACAGTCACCACACACTGCCAGTTTACTTCCCTTTGCAGAGAAGTGTCCAGCTCCACCCCCACCCCCACCCCCCACAGCTGCTCTGCTGTCTGACAAACCTGGCTATGGCCCACAGTGGTGGTCAAGCACACTCATGGGCTCTTCTCAGTCCATGGCTTCTTACTTACAACAGCATTCACACAGAGCATGATGGCTTTTATCCCAGCCCTGAGGTTGGAGAGCCCAGTGACTAACACTGTGGCTGGGCTGTATCTCAGCCCACCTTTCACTTTCAACCTGGCCACTGAACTTGCAGCCCCTTCTGCCTCAGTCTCCCAAGCAGCTGGGAAGACACACCTGTGCCACCAGGGCTCTCTAGCCAGCCTGACCTTTTACTTAATTCCCACCATAAGGCAAGGATTTGCAGTTCAACATATCTTCAACAGCACTGCAGGGTAATGAAATATGCTCAATGTGTGTGGTGTTTGCAAAGGCTAGCAGTTTAGTAATTTGTTAGAAAGGCAGCAACAGCTGCAAAAGAGAAAACAAAAATGAGCAAGCAGTGGGGAGAGTGTGTGCCCAAGCAGTAACTTAAAGAATATACTAGGCATCTACCCAAAGGAAACCCACAAATCTGCTCCAGAGCACTGTGAATTGGAAGAAACTGTCCAAAGGGACCTGCCAGCCTACTGGCGACTCCAATACAAAGCGCCTCACAAATCTCCCTATGCCAGGGACAAATCACCAGCAGGCAAAGCCCACGTAATGAAACCCTGGGAGCCAGCCTTTAATAATGCAGCCCTTCCAGGACTGTCTATTGATTTTGTTTCAGAGGAAGGAGTGTGTTTTATCTTCAGCCTTACAGCTCAGTGACAACATCAAGAATTTAACCACAGCACTTTTCTGACACATGATTTCTCAAACCGTAGCCTAGGATTCTTTGTCATTTTTCATCTATTTCTAGAGAATCCTTGGCCTCATGCATGTATCTTCCTACTTGGCCCACTGTAACCGCACTAGTCTTTCAGTTCCTACAGTTTAAATGCATCTATCTGCAATGATCTGCTTCCCATTTCCCCTATAAATGATGGTAGTCATGCATCAGGAACCTTGTCCATTCCCATCTGTTTGTCAACAACCCTGCTTGACGACAGCGCAAGATTAAGACTGGCCATCAAAATGGTAGCTGCAACCACAGTGCCATATACAAGACAGAGTCCATTTCTTTTTAATGTGATTTTTAATTCTATCTTACAAGTGGAACAAACCCTCAACTCAACCTCTCTGCACACAGGTTGTGCAACCAAAACCATAAAGCACAGGCTTCTCCTAATCCAGCCAAGAAGCTCATGTCAGGGACACTGAATGCTGCATTTTGGGGTGGGGTGGGGGAGTTATTTTCACTTTAAAATGAATCTTAAATTGCTCAATCAAATAATATTTTAATTAGACAATGTGCAACTCCATTAACAAAGTTCAAAGCTAACAAGAATTTGATGATAGGTGGTAGTGGTGCAACACCTTTGATCCCAGCACTTGAGAGGTAAAGGCAGGCCTGGTCAACAAACAGAGTTCTGAAATAGCCATGAGTACACAGAAAAGCCCTTTCTTGGAAGAAAGGAAAAAAAAATGTTTTTAAATTTTCCATTGTAGCCAGGTTTATCCCAGCTTTGATCCCAGCACCTGGGAAGCAAAGGGAGGCAAATCTCCATGAGTTCTAAGCCTCACTGGCCTACAAGATAGTTCCATGACAGCCTGTCTCAAAAAAAAAAAAAAAAAAAAGGGGGGGGGGATAATAAAGCTTACACAGAGCCAAGTAAGAAGAACTTCCTATTGTAGTGGTTAAAAGCTAGTTAGTGAAGCTGAAGCAACACACCACCAGCACATCCCTGCCACATAAAGGCAAGCTAATCAGTGACAGTAGTGACAACAGACGCAAATCAGCACAAGTGTAGTTTGCACACAACACAGGTATGCTGTTCCCAACAACTGGAGCTACAGCCACAGAACTAAATTCAACAACCATCCTAACTAACCTAATGTTGGTATTGAGTATTCTGTTGATTTTGACATTTGGTTTGAAATTAATTTATAAATGCCTTTTACAACTATATAAAAGATATAAGCACAAAGACTGCATGTAGTTTATATGATGGGGAAGTTAGGAGACCCAAAACAGCAACTCTCCTGGCAGTCCTGGGATGGACTGGGTAGGGAAGCACCCTACTGCTGAGTTTACACCTGCAGCTCTCTCAAAAACAATGTTCTCTCTCTAGAATGCACCTATGCCTATATTTCAGTCAGTGGGTGACTGACCAACCTGTATTCCCTGAAATCTATACTCCAGCATCTCCTGAAAGACTCTTACAAGGAAAAGCAATCCCTGAGGCCGACACCAGGACTACTGATTTCATCATCATTGTTGCTTCACGAGGTAGAAACTGAGACTCAGAGAAAGTAAGTCATCTGATTATGCAACAAATACTACCACCATGACTGAGACAATACTATAGTATCAACAGAACAAATACTACCACCGTGACTGAGACAATACTACAGTCTCAAGAGTGAAATGAGTGGTTTTAACTGCCTCCAATGAGGGAATCATTTCAAACAACTCCCCACCCCAAAGCACAGCTTGCCACAGACAGAGTTAAGACCAGCAGCAGAGCAGAGAGGGAAAGGCATGAGATGCCCAGCAAAATGGACCAGGACTCCGAGGGAAGAGAGTGTCCATTGCAGAGGAAGAGGGGCCCAGAACACAGCACAACAAGGGATTGGGGGGGGGGGGATAAGGTCACAGAAATAGGTTCTTTTCGGATTGTGAAATGACAAACAGCTTATGAGCAGCAAACTTTCTAGAAAATCCACTACTACAGGGCTATGGAAAAAAAGCATATGGGCTCCAAAACAATATGTAAAATTATAATAGGGTTTCATTTTTTATTTATTTTATTTTTAAGATTTAATTATTTGTTATGTATATAGTGTTCTATCCCTGCAGGCCAGAAAAGGGTACCTGACTACATTACAAATGGTTGTGAGCCACCATGTGGTTGCTGGAAATTGAACTCAGGACCTCTGGAAGAACAGACACTGCTCGTAACCTCTGAGCCATCTCTCCAGCCCGGTTTCTTTTTTCTTTTATTTGGTTTTTTGAAACAGGGTATCTCTGTGTAGCCCTGGCTGTCCTGGAACTCACTCTGTAGACCTGGATGGCATCAAACTCACAGAGATCTGTCTGACTCTGCCTCCCAAGTACAAGAATTAAAGGTGTGCGCCACCACCTGACTTTTTGGGTTTTTTTTGTTTGTTTAAAGAGTAAATAGATAATTACTCTACAAAGTTAATCTTAAACAATTAAATCTGCTAACTCAGCTTTGAACTCCTAGCACTGAGGAGGACAGGTGCAGCCCACATGCAACCCGGCAGAGCTAACCTCTAGGTCAGAGGAGAAAGGGTAGGTTTCAGTCCCCTAGAAATCACACCACTTTGGCTATTTGGACTGAGCTCTTACAGGCTGCCATATGGATTGCATTTTAATCACTGGGGGTCAGATAGTGAAGTAAGTTGAATTGTCTCTGAGCACACTAAGGAAAACCTAGGCAATGGCTCAATTGCATTTTTCATCCTACATTTCTCTTCACCATCACCAAGAAACACAATTCTTTTTGCTAGAAAACATCCAACCAGCATTTCCTTCCTTCCGTTTCCCCCCCACCTCACCCCCAGAGAAAGGATTTCTCTGTGTAGCCTTGGCTGTCTTGGAATTAGAAAAAAACAGGCTGGCCTCAAACTTATAGAGATCCATCTGCCTCTGCCTCTGCCTCTGCCTCTGCCTCTGCCTCCCCAGTGCTGGGATTAAAGGCATACTCCTTCACCACCCAGCTCCAGCAGATTCTTAGTAACTAGTAAAATTTTCATCTCTTCAGTACATGTACTAACAAGAGCAAGTAACTTCAAAATGTATAAAAGTAAATCTAATGAGTTCACATACCTGCATATGCAGAGAAAGCTAAATGATGATGTAATGAATGCTATCCTATAAAAACTAAATAACAAAAATAGTCTATTAGCAAAGACATCTGGTGTATCATGACAAGGAACATTAACGATGTTGTCTGAAACCCTGTAATCAATTTTTTTTTTCTCCCAGCAGCTCTTTCATTACACTGTACTAGATCTGTATGCTTGCAGAATTTATGGGAGCTCCACATGGGGGTGGGGGCTCTGCCAACTGGATCCAGCAAGAGTGACTCTGGCAACCTGCAGCATCATTAAAGAACAATCGATACAATTAGCCTTATGCAGCATCCTCTGACACAGAGAAGATTTATCATCCTGTCACCGACTCTTCTCCAGTCTACACTGACGGTGGCATCTAAGGATTCCACCAATAATGAATTTATTTAAATCCTCAGTGGGTGCTGAAAAATAGCAGTATCAATCATCACTAATGATATTATAGAAAGTTTACTAAAAGATCAGTGTAACAGGCAAAATTTAAAATCTACTCAGCAAATCCTGGTTAGTAAGTACCACAGTAAATGAAAGTATCCACGCTAGCATCACATTGATTAGAGTAAATCAAGAAAATATCAGCCTGCAAGATAAGCCATACTTCTCAGATACATAAAGGACAATATACCTAAGACTGAAGTTTCCCAGGGAGGCAGTCAAAACTCCATTGATTTTTCCCCATAAATGTAAGGACTGTATTGCATTAGGTTCCACCTTCCACTCTGTGTGCTTATTATCTCAAGAAATCCAAGGCTTCCAAAGGAATCCTTTCTGATGGTGTCTAATTCTTGAATAATTACATCAACCACATAAATGTGACACTTTTAGCAATTACTCCTGGTTTTGTTACACCTGTGATGTGGAGATGGAGGGTATTAAACAGGCCCCTCTCTAAAGCCCAAGCTGGTCTCAAACTCAAAACAATCCTGGTGTCAGCCTCCCAAGTACTGGGAGACATGAAAAAACACACCCAGCTTGCTGTGATTATCAACAGCAATCTCTGTAGGCTTGTTCTTCATTCTACAGAGGGGTGCAGCCCTAGTCCTCCAGCTAGCATTTCCTTTTCTAGACTTCATGCTGTTACCAAGTGAATCTTCGGAAACAATGGCTTTCTGCGGCCTGTCCCATAAACATCTTAATTAGTGTAGACTCTAAGATGGGAGACCTCATTCCTGTTTTAGATCTTCACCTCTGCCTCCAACACCCACTTACAAATGCTGTTCATGGACACCCTACATCTCCTCCCAACTCCTAGAGTAACCAGCACGGTGTCTGCACTGTAAGATACATGGACACTCTGCCATCTACATCATACTGACATGTCAAAAATGTGCAGCTTCTGGATTCTAATCCCTTTCACAAAATTGCATGCTATAGCCTGCACAGAGGACTCACTAACACTGCACACTGAACGCACACAACTGATCATGTGTTGACAGTATCTGGTGCTATCTAGCTATGTGAGATGACTCCCTCCTGATATTTTCTAGGTGAGTACAAAGTTAAACCTACCAGTCTGATGACTCTTCTAGTTATAGACACAGTCTTGGGTACTAAGTTCAAAACAATAAGCAGCTGTCTTCTAGAAAGATCACATTAAATCCTCCAAAAAGGAAGAGAAAGGAAGCCAAGTGAACCACAGTCCACAAGTGGGAAGCGACAGCACCTAAAGCCCCCATGAGCACCACCACCGGGCGGCCTCTGGGCTTCAGGGCTGGTGCAGCACAGCCACTGCGTCCTGTCTAATCTGCTCATCAAGTCACAGAGGGATTATCAGGGTACAGCCTGGACAGGCAGAGCCACCCCAGCCCCAACCCCCTGCAGGGATTCCTGGCTATTATGGAAAAACCTCACTGTTTGTCAACAGCCTTCTACAATGTGTCCCCTGAAGAGGGCAGTGGCCAAGACAGTTTAGATTTGTGGAATCCCAAAAGAGCCTTGGGAAATGCACAATCCACACTTGGACTTAAACTTACCCCCTTTCCCCCATCTCAGTTGCCAACATCCATACTCGCTGCTGATTGCCAGCTCCTGCTCCTTGCAGCAGCCCAGCATGCTCTCTGCTGGTGCCAAAATACCCTTCCACCAGACCCCACTAACTTCTGGAACTGTCCTAGAGGGGTAAGGCAAGTCCCGTATTGTGCTTCCTCTGTGCATGTACTTATTACTCTTTTAAAGACACATATCATACAGCACATTTTAAAGGGGCTCTGGGAAGGGAGGTATTATCCTATTTTATACCCTATGGGATATAAAATACTGATAGCTTTTAAAAACGGGATTCTCCTTACCCCTACAGGCCCTCTCCCGGCTTCAGAAAGATGCTGTGGTGGCTGTGACGCCACCGGCAGAGAGCATGCTGGGGGATCACACAAAGCAGGAGCTGGAGATCTGCAACAGGCCTGGGAGCTGTGGACCTAAAAGAGAAAACAGGTTTAAGTTAAGGTGCCCAACACCCACCCTGGTTACTAGGGGCACTCAGCACACAAGCAGGTGTCAGCAAGAGACAGAGAACCACTGACATCACTGAGAATCTGTTCCCCCAGTGGAGTTACCCTTCCCACATTAGTCAAAGCTGCTAATTTATTTAAGTGTCAACACCTGGACGACCCTTCTGGCTCTGTATTTTAACCTGGGTCCTTCTTAAAAGTATGGTGTGTGCCCCTCAAAATAACCAAGTTAAGATGTAACAGTGCGAAAGCATAGCAACAGTGGCATGCTTTGCTCATTATAAAAGCAACATTCCAAGGTGTCAGACAGACAGGAGAGAACTGTGAGCAGACAGACAGACTGAGCTTTCAGAAGAGTTTCTGTGGTGAGAAGCTGGGAGCATAAAGTAAGTGTACATTTAGTAGGAAAGCACCCAAGGGTTAGGGTGGCCAGAGAAAACCCTGCCACTTCCTGGAAGTCCTTATCTAATTCTGTAAAGCTGAAGGCAACATAAATAGACAACAGCTTCAAACACGAAAAAGGAGTGCATTTAACTGAGTTTTAGTTTCCTCAGAATGTCCCCAAAGTGAGAATAATTAACAGGCAAGCCATATCAAGTTCAAGAATGGTATTATTTCTAGGGGTAAAATCCAGCTTGGCGTGCACTAAAACTCTTTTAAAAAAGGAAACCCTGGAGCCAGCAGAGAAAGATGACAACAGCAACTTCTGAAAGCCAGCACTGTCCCTTAAGCACAAGGAGAGACAACTCACACAACAGCTTCAAGCTGCACCCTTCAAGCATATAGCGTATAAAAGCCTAACTACAACAATTTTATTCAAATGATAAATAAACTTTTTTTTAAAAATCCACAAAATTAAAATACTTATGTTAAAAACCCATTACTACAGTTATTGAAGAATTAAACAATCAGACTTTAGCATCACAGCACTATCTCACTGTCTTGCTGCATATGACTTGTTCTAAGACCAGTCTCTGTAGTCTCTCCTCCCCACCAGCTCAACAGACAGCTTTAGGAGCTGTACCTCCTGACTCCCAGAACACAGAAAACTCCAAGTAGGAAACACAACTGAGTGCTCCAGTGTTCAGTACAGTCAGTATTTTTTTTCACAATAAACAAAAAATAAAACTGAATATCTAGTTAAATCTCTTCAGTTGGGAATTCAATTAACCAGAACTCAAATTCAAGTATCAAATCCTCCTCCACTCTAATTAAGGGTTTCAAGTTTTAAAAACCTAGCAAAGCATTTCTCAACACTTTGGCATTACTTGTTTTAAATGTACAAAGAGTTCAAGCGATCATTACAACACTTTTAGCATTTAAGAAAAACTGGCCTTCTGGAGGCAATAATCGTTCATAGGAATCAGAAAACATTGATGACATCTGGAGCTTCCCTGATTTTCTCAGTAGTTTTTTTTTTTTTTTTTTTGACACTTTTCTGAGTTGGCTGTTAATACAAAGATCCATATATACATACAAATTGTGAATATTCAGTTATAGAAATAAAGTTTGAACAAGATTTAAGCAATATTCTTACACAGTAGATCTCTACAAATATCACCATCTCAAAATTTTGTAAGGTCTTTGAGAAAAAGGTAGAATAAGTAGTTTTCTTCGTTGAAAATTTTCACATAGATAACATTCAGTGAAGTATATCTAGAGATAAAGGCATTAAGGAAATACATACAATTAAACAAAATATCATCTACTTCTTGGGAGTCCTGAGATGCAATTAAATTAGGAGAAAATGAATTATCCAACTTCACAATAATTAGACAACATAAAACTTCAGCTCCAAG
This sequence comes from Cricetulus griseus, assembly GCF_003668045.3. Taxonomy (NCBI): domain Eukaryota; kingdom Metazoa; phylum Chordata; class Mammalia; order Rodentia; family Cricetidae; genus Cricetulus; species Cricetulus griseus. The sequence continues at coordinate 5,943,666 of NC_048595.1, forward strand.
TCACCTGCTCTGCCACTGCTGACACTGAAAACAAACCTCTGAGACATGAGGAGGCGAGCCCCAAGCTCTGGGTTGATCATTCCCAAAGCCTCCTTTTGATTTCTATTGAGGTGGCTACTTCTCTGTCATGTTCTCTCTGTATGGGTACTGAAAAACAATCTTCTGAGATCACTGCTCTATAACAAAGGAGGAGTGGGATCTGGCCAGCCAACAACAGCCCCACCTGACTGTGTCCATCCAACCCCACACAAGAGAGTTCCATTCCACCTCAAGTCTCTTGAATATAAACTACATTACATCTCTGTAATGGCGGTAATGCATAATCATAAGCCAAGTACCTGAGTGCCTTTTTGACAAAAACAAGTGTAGGTGGCTTTTATTTAAAGCAAGAAAAGGGGGTGTGGCCTCTAGAAGAAGAGTTTGGCACCAATTCAATCAATATGCAACAATTCTTGCCTTAGAAACCAGTCTACACCATACTCTAACCCTATGTACAATCACTATACCTCAATTGTTTAAACAAATAAGGAAAATAAATCACAGTATAAGGGATCAATAATGTCACAAACAACGACATTTGAGGGGCAGGCCCTATGCCAAACAATTTGTATGCTTGACTTTCTGTCTAAGAACAACCAACTTGCAAGGTCACAAGCAAGGCAATCAGAATCAGACAACTTGAAGTCAAAATTCAAACTATCAACCTATGCAACCTGACAACCTTCATCTCAGCCCCAGACAACACTTGCCCCATGCTGAATTACACATGTTCATACTAATGGAGAGTCCCAGTCCCACCCCACCTCACTGAAAAAAAGGCTCTAATGGGATACTGATCTTCAACTAAAATGAGTAGTTACTTCCCAGATGCCAATACATTGTATGTTCTTTGCTACAATCACAACAGCCAAACAAGAATCAAACATCTGTGTACAGTACATAAATCTGGCAATTCACTAATATGCAGAATCTCAGCTGAAGATAATTTCTCTATAGCCATCTTCTGCTATACTGTCAGGGGATGCAGAAATGAAAAACAATGAGCGGCAACAAATTTCTGGAGTGGGTTCTGGGTACAAACTAGAACTCACAGAGAAATCTCTCTCTCTCTCTCTCTCTCTCTCTCTCTCTCTCTCTCTCTCTCTCTCTCTCTCTCTCTCTCTCTCTCTCTCACACACACACACACACACACACACACACACACACACACACACACACCCCAAGTTGCTCACAAATAACAATGAAATATTCAGAGGGGTGTAAAATGATCTAAGGAAACTAGTGACTCTGATTCCTTGGTTATTCCATGCTAACAAACAGATGAAAATGGCTGTTGTCTTGCATATAAAGAATACGACAGCACACACCTCCATCCACAGTTCAATTCACTCAACAGGCCACTGGAAGCCCTTTAATATTGTTAATGGTGTTAAGGCATACTTAGACAAGGTTTAATCTTAAGGATGAGCTTTCCAGTTTTAGTACAATGAACCAATGGTATTTACCTAAAGTACTATTTGTAGTAATTACATATCCTTCCTGGAAACTCATTTGGTATAAATAAACCTACAATTACCCAATGTAAGAAACACAAACCATACTTCCTTCTAAAGAACAGATGATGGCAATCAAGAACACACAGCATCAGAGAATTAACAGAGCAGCTCTGAGCGTTATGCTAGGAATAAACAAACAACTGGTAGGAAGTACAAGGAACTCCTTGGTATTGCATTAATTTTAACAATATACTTTGGGTTAACTTTCTCAAAATCCATGATTATTTCTAGGAAGAAAATTACTTGCTTAGTTTGTGAACATTCCTAACCGCATTCTGGGATAAAATACACCTTGATGAACAAAAACAAAACCATCAAAGCAAACTAGGTCACACCAAGTGACCCAGAATCATCTGGAAGGGCAACAGGAGAACAGAGTTGAAGATGTTATCCCCGGTTCTTTTGGTCCCACTCCATCCCGCCATTTGAAGCAATCATCTCCAGAGACTCTGGTGGAAAGGGGCAGGTCTCAGGGAGGTCAGGGAGGAAGTGGCTGTGCTAGCATCCTCCAGTGTCTTCTGCTTTCTCACCTGCTCGAGAGGCTGGCATGCCGGGGATGCTCCAACCTTACTACTGTAAGGGTGATTCCTGACTCACCCTTTCGGCTCTACCCCTCTCTAGACAGCCACAGTGCCCCAGTTTTCCCCAAATATAAACTTTTACAAAGAAATTAATCTTTTCAAGCCAGGTCACTACTGTTACCATTATCACTACTTCCAAAAAGTAAACTTATTATCTGAGATTGGTTCTGAAAACTAATGTGTGTCTTTATTTAGTCACTCACCTTTCATATCCTTTGCTTAAGCACAACCCTCCACTCTGCCTTTGTCTATTTCTTCCATGGATAACTCTGACCAATATATTTAAACAAGTTTTCTTCACTTGGAAATAAGTTAATTATATGAATATAACACAAAAGAATCAATGTTTCCCAACAGAACATTTAATTTTTTCCCTCAAAAATGCCACCTTTGGCCAGGCAGTGGTGAAACATACCTTCAAATCCCAGCAGTAGGAATCTCTGGGTGTTCAAGACTAGTCTGGTCTACAGAGTGCCAGGACAGCCAGGGTTATAAAGAGAAACCCTGCCCCCCCTGGGGGGAGGGGCATCCACAAATGTATCTTTGGAGTGTTCCTCCATTGGAGACCCTCCCATTCTCCACTTTGGGAGTTCTTACTTTTTGAATAAACTTATGTTTGTTCTCAAACCAACAAAATGGAGAGGGGAGGGAGAGGGATAAAGACCCCTAACCTTCAAAAACTTGGTTCAGTTACGAATGTACTGCTCTGCACTACCATGGCCTCCTAGATCTAGCTCTGTGCAAACAAAGACTATAAATGTACCTAGCAATGTGGGATGGTAGCAGCTTTATGTGTTCTGAAGATTTAACACTTGATAAAGCAGAAGCCATGGAGTTCACCCCTGTAGACAAAATGGCCACAAAAGTGATCCAGTTTGGACATTTCTGAGAATGAAATGAGAGGCTGTTTACATACCCAGGTATGCTCTATACCACAGACTTGGACTCTGAAGGAATCCTGAAGCAAGCTCTAGAAAATAACCTAGGTTTCCACACAAAGTCCAAACATTCTTCCTTTCACACAATAAACTGGTAAAGCACCACACACGTCTGTCTTACACTCCACAACCTACCAAAGCAGAAGAATTGTTACTGCTGATGTAAACAAGAAAGCACATCTCTTACTACAGCCTCAAACCAGAGGCTAAAAACCCCATCGTGTAGTACTTGTTTTTTAAACCCACTTTTCATTGTTCTGTTTTGCCATGTTATTCACTATGAGCAAAATCAACTGCAATCTCTTTTAAAATCCTTTCTATGAAATAAAGCGTATTTCCTCTATAGCCTGGGCAAACCAGAGCAGGAAGCCTTGATGATTCTCACCTCTGTCAAAGAGCTGAGGAGAAAAGAGAATGAGGAAAACTGTGTTTCTCCCTGGAGCAGACATGCCATCATCTCTAACGTTCTCACGTAACAGCTACAAGTATGTGCTCAACACAGAACCTCAAAGAGAAACACTATGTGGTTTAAAGGTTGCACCCTGTATCTCACTTGTTTTGCAGATAGCTTTCATGTTTTTAATACTGACAGCAGAAGCTTCAGTTTTTATTGCTGTTAATACACTAAGCAATTACAGTACCTCAGCAGGAACCTCTGCTCAGAACAGCAACTACCATAGTAATCAGCATTTCCTAGGAGATGGATGCTGTTCAAACATGAAGGCATCTGCTAACATATACAGAGAGAGAGAGAGAGAGAGAGAGAGAGAGAGAGAGAGGAGAGAGAGAGAGAGAGAGAGAGAGAGGGAGGGAGGGGAGGGAGGGAGGGGACTCAGAATCTGATGGGAATCTAAAATAAAAATCTTTATAATTTTATTTCAGAGCTATATATTCTCCATGGAGCTTTGGTACTCATTCAGCAAAATCACATACACAGATAACAAACACAAAAAGAGCAGTAGCCGCAGGCACTACCAAAATAAAAATCTTCTGAAAACAAGGCCACCTCCCAAAGTTTCAGGTATCAGACAGTATCTGTAAAAAAAAAAATCTCTGTAAAGAAAGATAAAGAACAAACATCTCCAAAAATGGTAAGAATTCATATTGGCAAGAAAACTAAATAGAAAGCATTTGATTTACAAGATAAAGCTGCAAGGCCATTTTGCAAAACAGCCAGGGTACTTAGAAGCAGCCTAATAAGAATAAATATATCTTACCAATAAATGCACAGTTGACTTGCTTTACTGTATTAACTCTTTAAACTGAAATATCATATACATTGTGTGTAAGAACAAACACTCTCAAGCAATGAAGGAAATGGGGAAGGGGACATTTTGTATTTAGAAAGATACAGAATTAGGATTGTTCTGCACTTATAACCAGGCTGTGGTTCCCAGTCTTCAAGTAAAAGGATCCCATTCCAAGATCAAAACATTTTAGACAGTCCACAATGATACTGCTTCAACGGTATTTTACTCATCAGCTGTATGAGGAAAAGACATTAAAAATAGTACTGTTTAACTATGTTGCTCTTGAGTAAGAGAAATCTTTGAAAAGTCCAATGGAATATTAATGTTTGAAAAACAGGTGCACATGAGTGTTAAGTACATATATGTACCCAATACTTGGGGGGGGGGGGAGACAGGGGCTCGCTGTTTAGCCCTGGCTGTCCTGGAATTCACAATGTAGACCCGGCTGTCCTGAAAATCCTAGAGAGCCACCTGCCTCTGCCTCTTAGCACTGAAGTTAAAAGCTTGTTACCACACCTGGCCTCAGTGTGTTTGTTTTTACAAACACCCAGGGATCTATCCTGAGCTCAAAGTGTGGGAACCACTGTCTAAAATCAAAGATTTTGTCAGGAGCATTATCCAGACAGCCTTACTTCCAGGCCAAATTCTATTCTTCTAACTGCTCCTGGGACACCCTTAAAACTGGCCAGGATATAGTCCATACCTACCATCATTCCAAAAAAAAACCTAGTCTTTGGTTTACATTTCCTGCTCATTAATCACTAAAATGACTTCAGGCTCTTAAGACCGGGTAAGAGCAAAGAAACCACCTGAGAAACTAGAGGGAATCTCTGAGAATTCGAAAATCGCTGCTAAAGAAGAAAATACTTCAGAAACATTGTCACAACACAAAAGCATTACCACAGTAGACAAACCAAGCTGATGAAACCAACCGCTGTGTTTCAGCGCACAGCCTGAAGTCAGGTCACACTGCTGCACACTGGCTATCACGCCATCAGAAGTGTCAGCCTGTGGAGTGAGAGGGGGGGCACAGCAGAGGCAGAGCATGGGAAAATGCTTACCAATTTGAAGTCTTGGATGCTGCAGATGAAATACGGTGTGTTTGGTCGCCGACTCTCGATATACACACAGTCTTTAAAAGAAAAAGAAGTTCTTTTTAAGAATGGCATTTACCTTTAAAGAACCAAACACATGGGCCATAGATCACTGCATAAATAAATAGCTAGGTAAATGAATATATAAACATATCAATAACAAAGCAAATATCTTTTAATAGTAAAAACAAAACCTTTCCATGGGTGACATTAAATTACAGATAGCATTAAAGTGAAGGTTCTTTCTGAACACGCTTTTGATAATTTAAAGAACCTAATGAAGTCTGAGCCATTCTGTTCAGGGAAAGGAAGTTCTATAAAAACTGTGTCCGTATCCAGGCGGAGAAGTTTACAGAAGGTAATTACTAAAGATTATACATGAAGGCAGGCATGGTGGCACTTGCCCATACTCCTAGTCCTGGGGAGAGGAAGCGAGGGAATACATACACTTTAAGGCAAATCAAAAATCCTTTAGGCAGACATTCTTCACACAGAGAAACTGCTTGGCTGCGTGCTACTTCATTTTCAATCAATATTTTATGAGGAAATAGGTATTTGGAAAAACCAGCTTGAACATGCCACTACAATAACCTTTTCACCTATACCATAAAAAGAATGAAAACTAATCTAATCACCTCTGGGTAATCTACTATTAAATATTTTTTTGACTGTAATGAAAACCAAGGCAGCCAATCAAAGGTGGAATGAATTAAACCAGCTTATATTTTTATATATTTCTTTCAGAAAGAACAGAACATTTTCCAGTGGTGGACAATTCTTTTTGATGCTCACAGCTGAAGTATAAAAGGCTTAAAAAAAAAAAAAAAAAAAAACCTGCCTGTAAGACACGGTTCTTAAGAGAAGCAATGAGTTTTTAGAAAAACATTGTCCAAAGAGGAGGACTGGATGTCTAGGTATATTACCCAGCAAGACGTGAAAGTTTCACAGCTATCAAATCTGGGGAGTAGGATAACAATGCCTACAGTGCAAATGCCAGTCCTTATATCCTTTTCCCCGCCCTTCAAAATGTGCACACATAAGAACTAGCTTTTGACAACCTAAAGAAAGCCCTCTCCTTTGTCTCCATATACATTAAAGGCCAAGATAGAAAAAGGTGTCACAATATGGAGTCGAGAGTCATCCCACTGGTGGACAGTCAAGTCGAACTCCAAAAGTAGTAAACACACTAAGGGTTGGATCATGAAGATAGCCTCTCTAAGAGACATATCCTTCTGGAAAACTCCCTGTACAACAGTAGGGTCACTGTACCCAAACCTATCAAGGTACCAAAATGCCCCTGACTTCTCAGAAACAGACAGTGAGTCCATGAAGCCATGCACCAAAGAGGATTAGGGAATGTGTTAGCCCTGAGCTTTGCACCTTGTTCCAGGGTCCCAGATAATGACTGACTGTACTTAGGCATCATCCATCTAACACAGCAATCATCTCAAATGACAGGCAAGAAGAGAACCTCTTCCCACCGTAAGATTTCTCTTCATAAGCCTTGTTTGTCATTAAAGTAAAAAATATACGAAGCATAACTCTCTATACAAGAAACAGGAGCTCTAGCCAGGCACAGTGGCATGCTCACAGCACTGTGATCCTAGCACTCAGCAAGGGAGACTAACAAGCTGGGGGCTAGCCAGGACTACAAGATCTGTCTCAAAAATTAAAATTAAGGAAAAAATATTTAAATTTAAAAAATTAATACATTTTGGAATGGTCTCAAAATTCTTAATTCCCATGCTGTTGCCCTGTTGTGCGCAGCTCCAGTAGTTCAAATCTCCAGGTAGCAACTACACACCCGCTCGCTGCACACAGAGCACAGTCCATGTGCTTTCTTCTTCCTGTCCCTTTCCATGAAAAGCCACACTTTCTCTATGTTAAGCTACTTGTTGACTGCCTTAAAAACAGACATGTCATAAGTGGATGGAATTCAATTATCTGTTCCCACAAATCCCAACTCTTCCCCTAGACAACATTCTCGAGAAGCAATCCCGATTCCTCTGTACAGTCTACGCCAGCCAAGCCCTTCCTTTATCCCACCTATTCTAACTATACATCGCTCAGGGGATACATTCCCATGAGTCCTCTGCAGAGAAAGAATAGTCACAGCTCCCTTCTTCAAATGATCCTAGCAATTCACGTCCCTGTATGTTCCATTATTTGGCAGTCAGACTGTCTACACGGTCCACACCACCATCATCTCCAGAGCTCTAGACAGTACAAGAGCAAACCCTGTGTGCACTGAGGACTAATATCTTCCATTGGCACACTCAAAATCAGACAAGTGTGAGTAATAGCAGATGTGGGACAGCAAGGCCTAGTTACAAGTGTGATGATGGTTCTAACAGAGAAAGGTTTTATATATCCTTTCATAATTAACGGAATCATTTTTACCACAAGTCTCTTCCTCTGAAAGATAAAGCACCATGAACTTGACCACTAACAAATTTCCAATGTCAGGTGTAGTGTGGTACACATGCTCACACATAATTCTAGCACTTGAGAGATGGAGGCAGGGGGATCAGGAGTTCAAGGCCAGCCAGCCTTGGACTACACAGTGAGTCCAAGACTTGTCAGAACTACATGAAATCCTACTTTCAATAACTACCCCCCAGAGCTCCCCAAAAGGTTTTCTAGAAAAAGGAGGGGAAGCTATGTTATGCTACAACTGGACTGAGGAAAATGTCCCTCTAGAAACACACCAAGTAGTGAGTGGGAACAGGAAAGGGGCACGGAGGAGAAGGACAGCTGCTGGCTCAGTGTGTTTCTTATCTGAATGGACTTGACTCACACACAGGCTAAAGAAGGTTGTCTGAGGGAAGAGCCTGAACCTGACCTGTGGAGTCATCACAATTACTTTTTAATGCCTTTTCCCTACATACAAGCTACCTTGTTTTATTTAAACAATTACCATAGAAACCCAAACTGATCCAAAGCTGTGAATTTACATAATGATTTCAACATACAAGGCTGTTATCTGTAGAACCTATGGTTGTGTCAAAATCTCAATATTTTGAGCCTAGCGGTGGTGTCTCACACCTTTAATCCCAGCACTTAGGAGGCAGAGGCAGGCGGATCTCTGTGAGTTCGAGGCCAGCCTGGTCTCCAGAGCGAGTGCCAGGATAGGCTCCAAAGCTACACAGAGAAACCCTATATCAAAAAACAACAACAAAAAAACTCAATATTTTGAAACGTGTATGAAAGGGCAGATAAGCTCACTATGAAAGCGGATAACAAAACAGATTCCTTTGATAAAAAGAATAATAAATCATAAGTCACATGAGCTAAATATCTTTCCAAGCTGTGTCAAATTTGTCAGCCAGAAAGGGAATATATATTGCCTTGACCATTTTTTGGCTAATGCATTTTTTAAATTAAGTATGAAATATTACTGCAGTTAACTTTTCTTCCTACAAAACAGGGTGATCCAACTGAAGAAGATGCTCTCTAGGAAGAAATCTGGAACTCAAGTCTCACAGGGAATACTTTTTCTTTCATTGCCCTTACTGTTACCTCACACTGCCCCACCCCTCGAAACAGGTTAAACTGAGGCCAAATAGTCATTAGTAATATTTTCTCTCTGGTCTCATTAATCAAGCAGTTTATTTAATAAAACGGTTTATATAAATGTTGACAGCTAGAATAAAATCATTTATTTTGTTTTTATTTGTAGCTCTGTCTGTTTTTGCCATGCTGGGGTCTAACCGAGGGCCTCCTACAAGCTGGACATTCATTCCCAGCTCCAAAGTAGTTCATTTGAAAAGGCAAAGTTAAGAACAATGTCACAGCGCAGCTGGAATGTATGCCCCGTAATCTTCTAAAACCAGAGTGATTTGGCAAGACTGTCATGAAACTTACTGCTGCAGAGCTTATCTGAAAGCTGGCTGTAAGGCTCAGTGTAGTCACCTGACTTGATCCTCATGGTGACAATACAATGCTCACAGTCAACACAAGCACAGCAGACACCTATGTTTTAAAATGTTAAAGCCCTTCTTTGGAAGCAGCAGCTCTAAAGGGCGGAGCAGACAATACAGTTCATTAAACGCACAAGGCACATTTTCAGAATCACCCACAGGAAAGCAGGCATTCACCAGATAGAGCTAACAGTTGCTGTGGGGCAAATATACATTGTTTTAATCTTAAAATCAGCATGCCTGAAATGGGCCAGAAAAAAAAAATGAGGCTATTTCCATCACTATCAATTATTCTGAACAATACAAGGTAACTAATGTTTTCTTTAGCAGGGGTGTCTGAAAATGAGATCAGATTATGTAGTGATTCTTATACTCGCTAATACATGGTGTCACTTCAAACGCTTGTGAGATGATACTGAACAGAGATATTTCTGGATGTTTCTTATAACCTCAACATATCTTAGGGTCCAAGAATCAACGCTGCCATCTGCAAACAGAGCCCTTGCTGAGCTGAGGGAGGAAGCCAGCCAAACGTGAAAGCAAATTCTCAAGGCACAGAAAAGCCTCTGCCTTTTCAAACCTCCTCAATCAGCAGGTTTATGTAAATAGAGCGGCGAAGCAAGTTCCTCCAGGGTAAAAATCATAGCCTGCCACACCAGGCAGTCTGTCATCAGGAAACACAAAGCAGCTATCAGCGTTTTTCCTGACAGTCTCCTCACTAAGCAGAGTGGACACTTACTTCACCCCCTAATTTAGTAAGCGGGTCTGGGAGCCCTGGCATTAAAGCTGTAGTTAAAATACGCAGGCAATGTTCAGCCACTGCTCTGTCCCATAAAGAAATTTCCCCCATCAATGTGTTTCCACCTATTAATCTTTGAAATACTCTCTCGTCCCCCTGCAAAGAATGGCAGTGCCACTCTAATAGAATTTCAAATAGAAACCCTTTCCTTGGGAACAAAGCCTTTCTCACAAAGAGATTTTCAGAGACACAGCCGGGGAGCCCAGCAGTGAACATGGGAAGCTGACCTTCAGGCTTCTCAGTTCTTTCATTTCTCTTCCATGCTATTCCTGTATCCCTGACACTCAGAAACATCCAACAAGGTAACCGTGAGTCAGTAAAATATCACAAAATTAAGTCCACAAGCATCTCTCTAGTTAATACAAATGTCTGCCAATGCCAACGTAGAAAAAAAGAGAGGGGTGTGTGTGTTGTGCATGTGTGTAGTTATGCCTGCCTGTGTGTGTGGTGTGAAGGCCAGAGGGCCTCATTGGGCATCCAGCTCTTTCAACTCTCTACCTTAGTCCTTGAGACAGTATCTCCCCTGAACCTGGAGCTAGGCTTGTTAGAAACAACACGGAAATCCTGGTGCCACGATTCCAAACCAGAAGCACTGGTACACTGCGGGCCTCTAGGAAAAAAACAATCTCATCTCTACACCATCACCATCCTCAACACGGCCAATGTCAGCAGCATTGTTCTTCATAATGTGACCCGCATTCTGCAGAGGAGAATGAGGAACAGTGAAGGAGGATAAGAAGGCAGGGTACACGAGACCCTAACCAGACATAGAAAAGAAAGACCAGACATTTCCTCACAAAACGGCAAATGGGGAGAGGCTGGCTTTCACCTTTCTGCCAGACAGAAGACACTAACGATGTCTGGGAACAGTGGAGAGCTTCAAAGGGACAAAGAACACCTTCCTGTCCTGCCCCTTAGCTTTTGATTTGATTCTGTCAACTGTCACAAAATTTGATGGCATCATCTTGAAAAGTATAAACTTAGTAGAAAAATGCCCCAGGTGGAGCACATCAGTGGTTTCATCCTCTTCAAACTACATGATAACTGAAGCCTATCGTGAAATGTCTACCAACTGACTAGCGCTACAGAACTTTCATGGGCTCTTGCCTAGACACACAATAGCATGGTGGGAAAAATGGGAAAGAGGAGTATAACAAACTAAAGGAACTGTTTTCAAATTCAGACATGCCTCTTTTCTAGATGTCAGGAAATCTTCCACTACATCAGTGTCTCTAAGACTGGGTTGGGGAGATAGCTCAGTTGGTAAAGTGCTTGCCTTGCGAGGACAAGGACCAGAGTTCGATTCCCTTGTAAAACACCAAGGCACAGTGAAGCGTTCTTGCAATCCAGGACCTTGAAGGTGGATCCCAGTCAACCTAGCCTACTTGAAGGCAAGTGAGGAAACCCTATTTCAAAAGACAAAATGGACAGTGCCTGAGGGGTGACATCCAAGGTTGTCCGCTGGCCTCTAATTACAATCGAAAACAGACACATGCACAGCACCCTCCCTTCCCGTTCCCACGTTTAAAGGCTGGCTCTAGACAGCCATCACTCAATTCAGGAGGCATTGCTGGTGTTTTGGAATAACTGGTGCAGCACACCCTTTCCCACACCAATCATATACTAACTGGAACTGAGTCAAACAAGAAAAGCAGACTGCAGCTCAACACCTGCATTGCCCAAGCAAAGAGCACTATGAGCTCTCATCCCCACAGCTGATTATGAAAATGTTCTGGACAACTCGTATTGAACCCTTACCATGGAAATGGTTCTAACAGATTCAACTTCCAAATTCCAGTTAAGTCATTTCTCAGAATTTATAACATTTTTTGTGGCATTTTGTATATTGCAGCATTTGTATCATAAAAAAGGAAGTAATCTAAGAAAGAGATTCTATTTTTAGAATTGGGGATGGAAGTGAGGGCTCACTGGTAGAGCACATGCCTGGCATGCATGAATTCATAAGGCTCTGGGTTCTATCTGCAGCACCACACAAGGGGCACAGGCACAGAGGCCATGCCCACCTAGTTAAGAGAAGCAGAGTTCCCAGCACACAAGGTCCTGGCTACCCAAGGTCCCCACCTGCAGCACACTGTACCTGACTTCCTAAGGCAAAACATTCTGGTTAACTGTGCAGTTCAGTGGCTCACACAAAATTAAAAACTGAAGGAAAAAAACAGTCTGTTCTACTGGGCCAGTGAGATGGCTCAGCAGGTACAAGCATTTCCTGTGTAAGCCTCGCAACTTGAGTTTAAAGCCCAGAGCACAGAATGGAAAAAGAGAACAAATCCCCAAAAGCTTTCTCTAACACTCAGTGCCTCACCACACACATAAAACAAGTTAAATTAGACTGGACAGGTTTGATCGCTAACAGAAATGCTGATAGATCTTTAAATCAAGGATTGAAAGTGGACCATGGACTAGGTGTGGTGGCACATGCTTATACTCCAGTAATTTGGGACGTAAAAAATGAAGATCATGACTTTAAAACCAGGGTACAAGTGGCACCGTCTCAAGAAATAAAAGGCTCTGTGCGTGTGCATGGGGGGGGGGGGGTGCTACACACACAGCTTAATCACAAAACATTTGTCTAGCACACGCCAGATTCAAGGATTCATCTCCAGCATCACACTCCCAGCCCCATAAAAGGTGGAACCAAGTAAAATAATGTCCATTTAGGAGCCAGTGCAGCAGTGCTATGTCCAGTATGCACAGGGAAATGATCATTGACAGGTGAGCCTGTGAGAGGTCCTTCTCTCCCTACATGGCTGACAGCAAACAAATTGCTTTGCTGAGCTGCTGGTGTCACACCCTATAAGACAGATTTCAGGCAAGACTGCTAGCTGCTTTCCAGAAAACAACGCCAGGGGAGCCCCAGCTTTACACAAACCGTTTCAAAGCAATTTTGTAGTGCTCACGGGAAACACACAGGGGGACTCACAGGGCCGGGGCTATCATTCTTATTTGGCAAATGATTTTATTATAAGCTAGTATCACAGTGAATCCATTTTCTTTACAGGTTTTCTGTTACTGTTTAATAGACTGTCAGTACAATTTAGATTTCATCTATTTATACTCATTCAATCCTGCCTCCTGATTGTACAGCAAATGGAACAAATTTCTATTCAACAGAACTAATGACAGTTAATTGTAATCTGCAGTTCCCAATTTTGTAAAAGCAACTGTTCCACAGTTCAAAAAATATCAAACTAAAAAATTTCCAATAATTATTCTTTTGTACTTTTTAAAATTATTTATTTTTTTATTTAATGTACATTGGTGTTTTGTTTGCATGTATGTCTACGTGAGGGTGTCAGATCCCCTGGAGCTGAAGCTTACAGTTGTGAGCTGCCACGTGGGTGCTAGAAATTGAACCTGGGTCCTCTGGAAGAGCAGCCAGTGCTCTTAACCACTGAGCTATCTCTCCAGCCCCTCTTTTATACTTTTTGAGCATCTCCACCGTAGTTCCTTACACATTGAATATAAATACAACATTCCATCCCACTGAAATATTTGCATCCAGCATCCTACAACCTTAGCTACAGGCCAAGGGTGGGGAAATAGAAGTCTTGCTGTCAGAAGAGACACTCTGTCATTACACATGTTTCAAGCTAGCAAAATTGAAAGTTAAAATTTTCTGCCTATTTTTTGCTTACTATTGGATAATTTTTCTTTCCCTTTTTTTTCCTTTTAAATTTTATTTATTATGTATACAGTCTTGTGCCTGCATGCCAGCAGAGGGCACCAGATCTCATTCAAGGTGGTTGTGAGCCACCATGTGGTTGCCAGGAATTGAACTCAGGACCTCTGGAAGAACAGTCAATGCTCTTAACTGCTGAGCCATCTCTCCAGCCCAATAATTTTTCTTATATATTTCAACTAGCCACAATGTGAAGATCAGCTGAAATTTATTATTAAGCAGACTATGACACGCAGATTTAGATAAAAACAAAACACTGGACTCATAGTAATACATGCTGAACTGAATTGCTTTCAGAGTGAACAGAAACTTACTTCAGTCTTATTCACAGACACCACCGTCCCACAAGTGGCCTTTCTTGAATGATAGTCTTGACCTACCATCCTCACAGCTGTGTGAAAGAAAGGTATCAGATCAACATCTAGATCTGCTGCCCAGACTACAACAGCCAGCATCACAGAATGATAAAGTGTAGTCCACAAAAGAGCAGAGGTGTAGTGGTACACACCTTCAATCCCAGTGCCGGAGAGACAGAGTCAGGCAAATCTCTGTGAGATTGGGGGTAGAGGGTGGGGAGGGGGTAGAGAGAGTGACCCAAGACTACAAGTCTGCTCCCACCCACCATCAGGCTCTCACAGTCTGCTGAAAGCAGGTGACTGGTGTGCCCTTTATTAACATGAGTGAGTCTCTCCCCAGAAAATGGGGATGGGAAGAAAAATGTTTGCCTTCCTTCATGTCCCCCTCTTCCATAGTCTGAAACCTCTGTCCTATGCAAAGCTGTGTGGTGGTGCATTGTTTATGATTTATGATTTATTAAAGCTTGCCTGAGGATTCAGAAAGCAAAGTCAGCCTCAAACTACAGAGATCAGGCAGTGGTGGTACACACCTTTAATCCCAGGACTCAGGATTAAGAGGTAAACCGATCTCTGTTAGTTCAAGGTCACCATGGCCTACACAGGAGTGAAGAGTAACAGAGCTCCTGCCTTTGACCCCAGCACCTAGGATTGCACTCCTTTAACCCCAGCATTAGGGAGGTGTATAAGACAGGAGCAAGGTCTCAGAAGTGGCTGGCATTCAGTCTCAGGATTCTCTCCAGCACGATGAGAACAGCATAGCAGTCTAGGATTATAGTCTGAGGTACAGTGAGAGATAGTGGCTGTCTACTTTGCTTTTCTGATCTTCAGCTTGAAACCTGACCCCAATATCAGTCTCTGGGTCTTTTATTTTTCCTGTTACACAGGTGAGCTCTTACTATATGAGCTGACTGTACAGGTGCTGCTGACAGTCCAGCTGACACTGACAGCATTGTACAGAGTCTATTATGCTTGCAGTGGACTTCCAGCTTAATCATTTGCTGCAATTTATATAAAGCTCTAAGAGCAGTGAAACCCTTCCCCCAACTCTAAACCTCGCTCTTGCTCCCTTACAGCAATGCTGTTTCCAGCTATAGTTGCTCTGTGGTCAGTTTGTGTTTTTCTGTCTGAGCCAAGTACTATATACAGGTACTTAAGAGTAATTTAAAACCTAGTCAAATACTGAGACCTCAGTTTTCCTATGAGTATCTTCAGCCCACCATGGATTACAAGTATTCCGAGCGATCTGTAGCAAATATTACACAGAGACAATGACTTCCCCTCTCTGTCTTCTTGGGATGTCACATGTAGTAACTTTGTTCTATAACATACACAACGTACCTAGGCAGGTACTTATTTTATATGCTAATCTGCCCTCCACCTGCCACTTTATAATCTAAATTAGCAGAGATTTCCTGAAAGGTAACAATGAAATATCTAAATGGTCTTGAGTCCTAAAAGGAGATGGAGATTTCACTTACTGTTTGAGCCACTGACAGACAGCTCTTGCAAGGTCTCTCCCACCCCTAAACTATACTCAACACTCTTCAATGAAGGGGTGCAGCTGCTCTGGGCCAATGCAACACTTAATGAGAGCTTTGCTTTGCATGTTCTTTTTGTAATCTGCCTCAAAAAAGTTTTTGAATATCTGCTGAGACAGAATAAATCAGAATTTAAAGGAAAAACTTAAAGACTTCTTCATTTAAACAAAGTGTTAAAGCAGGTAACAGTCAAGTCTGTGGTGATATATTATGCATGATTTACAAAAGCTTGCCTCAGGGTATAGAAAGCAAAACTAGCCACAAGCCATAGAGCCAGGCAATGGTGATAACACACCTTTAATCCCAGGATGCAAGATACAAGCATATAGATCCCTGTTAGTTCAAGGCCACACTGAGCTACATGAAACTGATACAGTCCTAAAGAGAAACAGCTCACACAAAGGTGATCTCAGCACTTGCAATCACATGCCTTTAATCCCAGGATTTGAGAGTTATAAAAGGAAGAGGCAGCAGATTGGGATTCCAGTCCCCAACTTGGCTTGGTGGAGAGGACAGAAAAGCCATTTCAGCCTGAGGCAGAGGTGAGAGCTATTGGCTGGCTGCTTTGCTTTTCTGATCTTCAGCTTGAAGCTTGAACCCCAATATCTATCTCTGGGTTTTTATTTTTGGTGTTACACAAGTCTTATCAAGATTACATTTTTAAAGCCCTGAACCCTTGTGGTACCTCGAACCTATAATGCCAACACTCAAGAGACTGAGGCAGAAGAATTGCTGTGAGTCTGAGGGCAACTTAAACTATCTAGTGAGTTCCAGGACAGTCTGGCCTACAGAGAAAGACCCTGCCTAAAAAGAAAGAGGAATTAATTAAAAAGTTAACATTAGGAGCTAGACATATGGCTCAGTGCTGTAGAACAATCCTTTTGTACACTGTGAAGATGTATTGCTCTTGTTAATAAAAAACTGACTAGTCAATAACAATGCAGGTTTTGGGGGGCAGAGAGAATGCTGATAAGAAGGATGGAGTCAAGGGGTCACAGGGAAATACAGAAGCAGGAAATGAACATGCTGTGCTGAAAAGGGTAGCGAGCATATATGAGACATAGGAATTAATTTAAGTTGTAACAAGCCTAAGCTGTCAGACAATCACTTAAAATTAATATTAGGTCTCTGTGTGGTTATTGGGGTGCCAGCAGTCCTGACAAAAAAAAAAAAAAAAACGCCACCTAAAGCTCAGCGTTTAAGAGCACTGGCTGCTCTTCCAGAGGATCTGGGTTCAGTTCCCAGCACCCACATGGCAGCTCACAACATCTGTGTAACTCCTGTTCCAGAGGATGCAACACCCTCACACAGACAAAATACCAATGCACATAAAATACAAATAAATAAAAATTAAAAAATGAACATTAAAATGAATGAGAAGTCAGTAACCAACAGAACCACAACACCATAACCTTGAGAACGCTTACACTGTTCCTGTAAGGGCTGGAAAAATGGGGTGAATAAAAACAGAAAAGTAGCTCAGTTGGTAGAGTGCCTGCCTCCCAGGCGTGAAGCTCTGTGTATGATCCCTAGTACCACATAAAACCAAATGTGATGGCACATGCCAGTAACCCAGCATTCAGAAAGCAGAGGAAGGAGGCTGGCTCACACGTTCACAGTCATCCTCAACTATATAAGGGCTTCAACCACTAGCCTGAGCTACATGAAACTGTCTCAGAATAAAAAAAAAAAGAAAGAAAGAAATTAAAGAGCCTTCCTTTGACAAGTTTACAGTTTAATATAAGAACCAGAAATGGGAAGAACTGGCTATGTCTTGGTGTTAATTCAGCTGTATTTGTTTTTGGTCTTTGCAGCAGACTGCTGGTTGACCCCAAAGCTCATTCTTCTCTTCCCTCAATAACAGGGAATGTGGTGCTCAGTTGGGTATAGACTCTTCCCAGACCCCACATTGCGGGTATAGACTCTTCCCAGACCCCACATAGCGGGTATAGACTCTTCCCAGACCCCACATAGCGGGGTTGCTAATGGGGTTAAAGTCAGGCCACAGAATATAAGCTGCCTGTACTGCATCAATTTCTGGGAAGAGGATCTTGGAAAGGTGGGTCTGTTCTTCCTATTCTTCCAAGGAGCTTGAAAGTCAATACAAAAACGGGAACCCAGACGCCAAGAACTGCAGCCACACACAGTGGAATAACCAACCAAAGACATAGGCCAACTGTCAATTCCTGACAGAAGAATCCAGTATCTTCAGTGCTTCACACAAATATTTTTAAATTACTTTTAAATAGCATACCATATTTAAATTATAGTCATGAATAGCATCCAGAACTAATTTTGGGGAAACATGCTGAACATTTTAAGTTTAAGAGACACCTAGGAACAGATGGTCCTCCTGGGAAGGGCATTTAAAAAGATAGTGGCACACACCTGTAGGGAGACACCGTAACCACACCTCCTAAGGGCTGGCTACAGGTGTACCTGACCACGCCTGTCAGGGCATGGGCAAGGTGAGGTCAGGATGACTCCGTGATAGGTTTTTTAAGGGGCTGCAAGGCACATGGGGGCCCTTCTCTCTGGCCTGCCTACCTTGCTGTCCCTGCCATGCTCTGGCTTGCATCTGGCTGGTGTTTATCTGAATAACGATATCTTAACCTTATGGACTACGGATCATCTCTCGTTATACACACCTTTAATCCCAGCAGCCACACTAGTTAGCCATAGAGGCAGTGGTGGCACACACCTCTAATCCCAGCTCTCAGGAGGCACAGGCAGGGGGAAACTCTGTGAGTTTGAGGCATATCTGGTCTACAGAGTGACTTCCAGGATAGCTGGGCTATACAAAGAAACCCTATCTTTAAACAAACACACACACCACACACCACACACCCACACACCCACACACCCACACCCACACCCACACACACACCTTTAATCCCAACACTCCAAAGACAGGTGGATCTAGCTACAAAGTGTGTTCCAGGACAGCCAGGACTACCCAGGAAAACCCTGTCTTGGAAAAACTAAAACAGGGAGCCCAGGATTAAAATGACACAAGTAGCAGAGTAGGGTTACCGGACAGCACAAACCATTTATTACCTTCTGCCAGGATTTAGGACCAGCCTCCAGAGGAAGAGGAAACCAGATGGAACCAGACAACTCCTTCCCCAAAAAGACCACAGCCAGGTCAAATCCCCAGAGTCCACCCCTAAGGTTCACAAGCAGCAGTAAGTGGTGGTGACAACTCTCTTCACACTGGCTAGCATAGGTGCTGACTCCAACCATTATCCTCCCTCTTTTTCCACTTCTGTCTGAATCAGGTTCAAGAAGGAATTCATAGATGTACCTTCCAAGAAATCATAGGGACTACTGATAGAAGTTTCTTGGAATACTTTAGCACTTAAAACATTAAAAGTTAGGCCAGGCAGGTGATGGTACACATTAGTAATATAGTCAGAAGGCGGAGTCCCACACATTTTAAAGCTGGCCTGTCTGTTTATATAGTGAGTTCAAGGACAGTATGGGTTACATAGTGAAACCCTTTCATTAACAAATAAGCAGACAATTGAAAAAGTTCAAGTTGACTACATTCCAGATACTCAGAACTGAAGGGCAGCCTGGGCACTATAGGAACATCTCTCTTATAAAATTAAAATAATATTAAAATTAGAATTGTAATTAAAGAAATATCAAAGCCGGGCATTGGGGGTACACACCTTTAATCCCAGCACTCGGGAGGCAGGCGGATCTCTGTGATGTAGCCTGGTCTCCAGAGCGAGTGCAGGATTGGCTCCAAAGCTACACAGAGAAACCCTGTCTCGAATCCCCCCCCCAAATCAAATATGGTGGCTCAAAGGCTGATGGGGGGGGTTACCATGAGCTTAAGGCCATCCAGGACTACAGTATAAGACCCTGACTCAAAACTGAAAAATAAATAAAATTAAATGTTTAAAAAAACTACTATATATTAAATTGCTTATCACAATACAACAGTTGTACAATACAATAGCACACATACTTTTTAGTTGATTCACAAAGAAATTTTACTACGTTATTCCCTTAAGAACACCATAATTTCCAAAGTAATCATGAATGTAGGCATCACACTTTGGGCATATTCCCTATGATGTAACATGAGAGCACTGGTCTGTACTAATGTCTGCAGGGTGTAATGCTTGTCATCAGAATTAAAGCACTAGGTGAGCGTCATGAGAAATGTAATGAATGAATGAAAATAATGGCACATTTTTCTCCTTCCCAATTCCAATTCACTACCATTTTTCAGTCTCTTTGGTTAGCTACGTGTTATACTATAATCCCCGCCATTAATATCAGATGAAGCCTAATATAAGCTGTGCATAGTGGCTTATTGAGTCAAGGCCAGTCTGGGCTACAGACTGAGACTCTCTTTAAAAAAACAAAGGCTTATTTATTAGGAAACTGCAGCCTTACACCTCTCCATGTGTGCATTATGGGAAGTGACCACACAACAAATGTTAAAAGTGGCTTTAATTTTAAACTTTTGCTTATCTGAATTTTTCAATTTTCTTTCTTGAAAATAAACTGTTTGTTCACTACAAAGGAACCAGGCTGTGACATAATCCGAAGGGACAGGAAACAAGCAAACCAAACAAACAAGTGCAAACTAATGTGCAGCCACACAAAAGCACTGCTCGGGCCCAAAAACTTAGCTGCGGTGAATTCGGGGTGCCTAACCACCACAGGGTTTGATAAACGATACTGGTGAAGTACTTGCCAGGGTCCACACCTTCACAATCAGATGCTCAGGGCCTCAGAACCCACAGCTCAAAGGTAACAGAGACAAACTCATCAAAAGCTGACAGGCTCTACATACAATCAGTCTTTATTCCTGTCTGCTCCTATCAAAAGGCTACGAGCAATTTTTACAAAGATTACACACTTCATGTTACCAAATAGCTATTTTGGAGGGTTGGGGATGGCTGCTGCCAGCTTCAAAATCACTCCTGTTTGCTGGCCTAAAAGACAGCCTGATTCTGGTCTTCCAGCCCGTACAGAGAGCACACCAGAAACCACCTCTCCACTGTGAAGTCAAAGGGGAAGGCACAAATCTTCATGAAGGTTAGAGCATAATTTTCAAGTCTTGAGCTGATAGAATAATTCTCAAATGCAAACCTCTAAACTGCAAGCATGCTTTTGTACTAAAGAATGGTGGTAACCAAACGACCACTTTCCAGTAAAACTGTTCCTGACTATGTAAAAGTACAAATACTGGATAATATCTTTTTGTTGGCATATTCCTTGCCTAAACAAAGAGAAGAATTATAATTACACACTACTAACATCCTCATCGTCAGCAGGGAAACTCTGCAATACACCAATGTTTTACAATTCCGGCACACTGGGATAAAAGGTCAGGCAAACTCTGAACCCAAATACTATGTAGTAATGGCTGTCTGCTTGAGAGCCAGCAGATACCTGTAGCATTACTAACAGAGCACATATTAAAATTTTAATGTTAAATATTGAAGAGTATAAAAAGCAATATACTTTCAATTTGTGTTATACACTGGATTTCCTCATAATACGCATTGATCAACACCACCACCCCTGCCCTTTTTCTTTTAAACTATATCAGTCTCTACCGCTCAGTCTACAGTGAGACACTACCACCCCATCTGTGGAGCAAAAACATTCCGTGCATGCAGCAGGTTCAAGCACACACACAGCCAAGTGTGCACTCACCTTTCCCTTTCATCTCAGGCACTCTGCCTACTTAGCCGTCTACCATACTACATTACTAAAAAGGTAGTCCTTGAAATGGCAATTAAATAGGGAAATGTGGAGATTTAAGTAAAATTAAATTGTAGGGTTAAATGAACAATTATGGCGTATAAGACATAATCTATATTATGCTAATTAGATTAGCATACTGTCAATTATGAAATAATGATAAAGATATATAGTAGTTTTTAATACACATGTAATGATACTATTTATTAATTCAATACACTTGGCAAAGTGACTTCAGAGGTTTATTAATTTTCATTCAGAAGAGCTAAGAAACTAATTTCAATGGTTTTACGATAGTAAAACTAGTACAAAAAATTAATTTCTTAAAAATCTACTATAAAATCTATGCAAACATGTAGAAAGAAGTAGAAACAAAGTCAGGCGTTGGTGACACACGCCCTTAATCCCAGCACTCGGGAGGCAGAGGCAGGCAGATCTCTGTGAGTTTGAGGCCAGCCTAGAAGCTACACACAGAAACCCTGTCTCAAAAAAAAAAAAAAAAAAAAAAAAAAAGTAGATAGTCATTTTTAGATGTTCCCAGCATTTAGAACATTTAGACATCTCCAAGGAAAAATTATTCACAAAAGCCTTTGCTATGGAGTATTTAAATGCTTCAGAAAACAAAACAAAACAAAAAAACAAAAACAAAAAAAACCTACTCTTGTCCATGTACATCTTTAAAAAACCCAACAAGCATAATAAACACACCATTCCAGTTTTAAAGTCACAGACAATATTTTTAATTTTGTAAAGCCTAATTTTCTCAGTTGGCAAAGCTGTCAGAATAGATAGAAGACAGTATCTGGAAAGGCGACAAATGAGTCAATACCAAATTCAAGCCAATCTCTATCAAGAGCAGAGCCAAATTCCTGCATTTCAATTTAAACTACGTTATTCAACTCAAATACCACCATGCCACTCCAAATCAAAACTTTCCAATAAAAAGGTTTGGTCTCTCTTTTTTTTTTTTTTTTAACAAAACTGACAGTGTATGACAAATTAAATCAGTCTTTCAGCAATTTCCTCAGCTACCACAAAGCAGGGCATAAATGTGTAATTATAATAAGGGGAACATTTAACAATTAATTGAGCCATCGAAAGCTAAGCCTCCAGAGCTTAGGAGTCCACACCCTGTTCAGTGAGGAAAGGGGAGAGGGTTTCACATAACCGAGGGAGCTCTCAGTCCAATTAGACTCTGGGTAAATAAAAATCTCATTCTACTGTGATTGGGTGATGTCTGTCACAGACCAGGAGACTGATGTGACTAGCCAGCATGGAGATGCTAACAAAAGAACCCCAGTGTTGTCTGCAGGCTAAGTACCTGGAAGTTCCATTTGCGGCTTTCTAACTATTATGGTATTACAGTTCACTTCATAATCCCAAGCCAGGAAACTGGAGACATCACTTGTCAGTTTTGAGTTCTTGGTAATCTTCCAGAGGACCCAGGTTTTGTTTCCAGCACCTACATGGCACCTCACAGCTATCTGTAGCCCCAGTTCCAAGTGATCTGACACCCGTTTATGGCCTCCATGGGCACTACAGTCACCTGGTACATGCACACATGTAGGCAAAACACTCAGACCCAGAAAATTAAAAGTAAATATAAGCCTTTAAAAACCAAACTAAGTTTCTAGACCGGAAATTATATCTTCCTGTTCTTTAAAAAAAAAAAAAAAAAAAAAAAAAAAAAAAAAAAAAAAAAAAAAAGCTGAAATGGTGGTGGTGGTGGTGGTGGTGGTGGTGGTGGTGGTGGGTGGTGGTGGGTGGTGGTGGTGGGGTGTGTGTGTGTGTGTGTGTGTGTGTATGTGTATGTGTATGTGTGTGTGAGGGTTAGGGTTGGGGTGAGGGTTAGGGTGCAGCAGTGGGGACAGGGAATCACAAGTGTGAAGTGAGACCAGTGAGACCAGGTCACATAGCAAGGGAAGTGGGTACACCTGGGGTCCATGTTGATTTGCATTGGTTCTGCTGAAATCCTGCTCAGCTGCATGCAAATGGCAAACACACTGGAATGCTGATCCTTTTTGCCTCTCAAGACAATATGCTCATTTTCTACTTACACATTAATTGAAGGAAGGCTGGCAAACAGTGGCTCAAATCAGTGATTCTCAAAAACTTAGTATGAATTTAAATCACCTGGCAAATTCATCAAATAAAATACTGACACTGATTCAGTCCATCAGTGTTGGAACCCAAGATTCTGCATTTCTGACAAGCACTTTAAGAACTGAGCAACTGGGCTGGAGAGATGGCTCAGAATACTGTCTAATCACCCAGAGGTCCTGACTTAAATTCCCAGCAACTACATGGTAACTCACAACCATCTGTAATGAGATCTGGTGCCCTCTTGTGGCCTGCAGGCACACATGCACAGAGATCACTGTATACATAATAAATAAATCTTTAAAAAAGGAAACAGGACCAGTAAATGGGAAGGAGAACTGTTTCCCCAGAGTTGCCCTCCAACCCCCACACATGCAGTGTGACACATTAACCTCCTCCAACAATAATAACTCAAAAAGAAAAAAAAAATGGATTTTCCCCAACAATTCTTAAAGACACAGCACAAGATGAAGCCGACACCCAATCTGAACCACTCAAATAAGGGTCTCCCTAGCAACAAAGCTCTTCGTGCCCACCCACCCCCACCAACACATTCAAGTCCTGACCCCCAGTACCACAGAAGAACAGGGACGTTGTAGATGCAATGAGTTAAGATGATGGGGGGGGGGTCATGTCCAATAACGAAAGAACACATGGTGTCCTTGTAAAAGGGAAGAGTTTGGACAGACAGACACCAAAATAGCAGACAAGGAGAATGGCATGTGAAAACTGGATTTATGCTGCCACAACAGACGTCAGGATTGAGGTTTAGATCAGTTTCTTCCTAGTTCCTTCAGGTGAACATGGCCCTGCCAGGCTCACCAATCTTTTTGGCTTCTCACCTCCAAGTCTGGGGGCCATTGTTTAAGCCATTCAGTGCTTCGCTCCTGAAACCCTAGCAAACCACCACATCGTCGTGATTTCTCCCAAGTATGAGTAAGATCTATAGCAGAGTGAGGTGGTGCACTTGGAATCCCAGCAGGAGGCCATAGTCTTGGGGGGCAGGACAGGGCAGGGCAGGGCGGTGTGGCAAGCTTTTCATTGAAGAACTAACATATATAGAAAGGGATAAGTGTAATAAAATTTTAAAGAATAGACAAATTCATGTAAGCACCACCAAGAAAAGAAAATGGTTAGAAAGAAGCCTGGGCACCTCTCATGATGGCTCATGGGCCACAGCCATAACCTACCTCTTCTGATTTCAGAGAATACTTGGGCCGATTTTGAAATGCTGCATTAAAAGGAATCATACCCTATTATACTTTTGTATTCATTTAACATCCTAAACCTTTGTGGGCTTTTTTTTGTTTGGTTGGGTTGGTTTTTGTTGTTGTTGTTTGGGTTTGGGGAGGATTATTTGGGGTTTTTTGTTTTTGGAGACAGAGTTTCTCTGTGTATCCTTGGCTTGTCCTGGAACTTGCTTTGAACTCAGAGTCCACCTGCCCCTGCCTCTACCTCCAGAGTGCTTGAATTGAAGCCATGAGCCACCACAACCATGCCTTGTTTTGTTTTGTTTTAAGACTATGTATCCTCTCATTTTATTCAAATGGACACCCAGAATTCCTTTTGCCTCATTTGGATTTTTCCCGGTTTAATTCCATTTTTGCATCAAAAGAAATCATACATCTCTGTTGTGGGATATTTTGATAATACTCTGATACTCCCGAGACTGCATAAAGTTTACCTTCAATCACAAGGAGCTAGCTACTAGCTGACCAAAATTAGTCACAGAGATTTTGGAGGACCCAGGACATATAGAGAGACACAGGAAGTATTAGGGAGGAGCTTAGGAAGATGCTCAGCCCTTCTAGATCAAGATAGGAGAGGGAGAGGAGGTCACTGGTTGCTTCACCACCACTTCTCTGATCAATCAGGTTTTTACTTGATATCTGACTCCCAAGAGTTTTTACTGATAAAAGAATAATTAAGCTGGGTGATGGTGGCACACACCTTTGATCCTGGCACTTGGGAGGCAGAGGCAGAGGCAGGCGGGGATCTACAGAGCGAGTTCCAGGACAGCCAGGACTGTTGCACAGAGAAACCTTCTCTTGAAAACAAACAAACCCAAAGAAGAAGAAATGCTTCACATCACAAAATACAAACAAAACAAAATTATTACTAATTTTGAATAGAAATATAGACGGCCGGACGCATGCGCGCGCACGCGCGCACACACACACACACACACACACACACACACACACACACACACACACACACCCTGATTAAGGAAATGCAAAGCCAATGCCACTGAGCTAAGAACTAAGAACTAAGAACTAAGATAAGGCTGCAGTGTCCTCCTGGACAAAAATGACATGGGTTGTGGTATTAACAAGAGTTCACTGAGATCCTAAAGACAGAACAAAGATGGCTCCTGAGATGAAGAGCAAAGGCAACAATAGTTCTGTGCAGGAGAGTGCACAAACTTAAATCTTAACAAAGTCTAAATGACACCAGATTCACTTCTAATAACCTCAATGAAGAATTGGCCCCAGGGAGCAAGAACACAACGGCCTCTCCTCAGTTCCATTGCAGGATTCTTGCCTTGCTTGCTTGCTTGCTTGCTTGCTTGCTTGCTTGCTTGCTTTGACATAGGGTGTCACTATGTAGCCCTGGCTGTCTTGGAACTCAAAGAGATTCACTAGCCTCTGCTTCCCAAATGCTGAGATTAAAGATGTGAATCAGGAGTTGGTGGTGCAACGCCTTTAATCCCAGCACTTGGGAGGCAGAGGCAGGTGGATCTCTCTGAGTTCCAGGCCAGCCTGGTTTATAGAGGGGGTTCCAGGACAACCTCCAAAGCAATACAGAGAAACCCTGTCTCGAAAAACCAAAAAAAGAAAAAGAAAGAAAGAAAAGAAAAAATAAAGGTGTGAATCACCACCTCCCAGCTATGGGGCTCTTTCCTAACAACACTTTGGAGATACCTAAATGAATTTTTTCCACATATTACGGTCGATTTAAAGATCTGTCCAAAACCTACCAAGCCCTGGAAGACCTGTCTTGTAGCCCTCTGTAGAGGTCGTACATGTTTGAGAGTCACTAAAGAGCCAGTATTTCCAATGCTTAGGAAAGGAAAGCAGGAGGATCAAGAATCATCCTCAACCACATAGAAATGATTCAAAGCCAGGCGGGACAACATAAGACAGTCTTCAAAACTAAGAAAGGAGAAAGGACACCATGTGCACAGCAGTGCATGCCCTAGGTCCAGCTGCTCCAGAGATCAAGGCAGGAGAGTAACAAGTTCAAGTCTTGCTGAGGGACTTAATGGGACCCTATTTGAAACTATAATTAAAAAAAAAAAAAAAAAAAAAAGAGCTCAGCTGGGTGTGGTGGTGTCTCAAACTACACAGAAAAAGAACAAAGAAAACCACTAGTGAAAAAAAAACCTGTGTCAGTCATTATACACAGACCAGACAACAATGGAACAGCATTTCCATCGTGCTAAGAATCCAGAGTAAGCTACATGACGTAAGTGCAGAGTATGAGATGACATGCACAGCTTATGTGAAATGCTACACATTTTTACTAGAGGGGCTGGGGGACTAGAGACTAGAGGGGCTGGGGACACAGATCGGCAGGTGATCACTTGAGACCTTGTGTTGAATCCTCAGCACTGTGCAAAAGACAAAAGAAAAAGCTGAGCATCCACAGATGTAAGCACTTGGGGGAAGGGTACAAACAACACTTCCCAAAGTACTTTATAAGAGCCAGCTGTTTTGTAAACGAGCCTTAGCAATCTTCTCTCCCACATTTCTTTGAAAATATCAAGAAGGGGAACCTCCTGTCAAGCTGTAAAGGTGGCCATCATTTGCCAAACATGTGTCCTCAAAGTTAGTTTCTTTAGGGAGATAGCGGCAAAGATTGTCACCGTCCATAAACAGCAGAGACAGAGGTGCTGTTCAGTGTCCAAGAGGTTTTCTTGGCTGTAGGACTTCTCAGAGTTAACTAACTATCCACCTCTGAGTGGATAGTCTGAGGGGGGGACAGTCTGAGCAGCATCGCCCTTTAGCATCTGACTCCTGACATACTGAATGTTCCTAGAGACACAAAGGGAGATTCTATATTATGTGTGATGAGCAGGGCTGGCATTTGGCACTGCACACTGCAGCTGGAAGTGACTCCAACAGTGCAACAGCACCACCATGCTACACTGCTGTTTCTAGAGAAGGACAGTACAATGTCTCTCCTACCTGTGAACAACAATCACCCTAACAACACACATTACTCCTTTCTCATGAATCACCACGGCATGGACAGCCCAGCACTGTGACACACCTGTGTGTGGTCCCTGCTTTCAGGAGAAGAGATCACAGTTTAAGACCACTGGCAGCAGAGTGCTTTCCAGGTCAGTCTGTGCTTACCAGACCCTGTCTCTTAAGGCAAAACCAAACCAAAGCAAAATGACACCACGAAAACACAAAAAAGTACCCTGAGTTAAAGAGGCCCTCAGTAAGCAAAGTGGTAGTGTTCTGGAAGACGGGCGGCTGAGACATCATTGAGGTCCATGACTGAGTCTGAATTAAAGAGAAGCATGCACAGCACTGGAGCCTGCAGGGCACTAACGCTCCCCAGCACAGCGTCAAGCCCTCTCAACGCTCTATCGTGGACAACTTCCTATCACACACCTCTCCTCTCAACTGTCAGCCAAGGAAATTATAGTTGTAAACATGAGTTATCTAATACTGATTATTTTCTGAAAATCCAAACCAACTCCCACATGGCTCCCCCAAAATAAGGAACTTTATACAAATACAATCAGAAGCTGAGTTCTTCTCAGTGAAATGACTGTGCTAGTTAATGACATAGTGCATCCTTTAATCCCATTGTTGGAAAAACTTCACACTGGGGAAGACTCCATTGTGTTGATTATACTTCCCATGAAATTCTTGTCATGGTTTAGCAGTGTTAATAATTCAAATAAAACAACCTATGATAGTTTTACTAGCCTCTGTAAGAAGGAGGGTCTCAAAAGACTAGTAGAATTCATGGTGATTGGCCCAATGAAGGCAGGCTTGGCTGGCGTCCATGGATTCTGCATCCCTTTAAAGTATCTATCTCATCTACACACTGGGTCTGGCTCTCTCTGAACAGGCTCACAAGATTCAGTGCACTGACGGCCAGATTACATCTACTGAAAGAAATACAGAACATGTGCAACTCAGTTGCTGTCCTGTTGCCACTGACGGGCAAACTGCTCCATGCCTTGGTAAGGTATACCTGTAACCTCTAAATCTAGTTCTGAGGGTCATTTAAAGAAAAGTCAGCTGAGCTGGGTGGTGGTGGCACACGGGTGGTAGGGTACTCCCAGCACTCGGGAAGCAGAGACAGGTAGATAGATCTCTGTGGTCTACAGTAAGTTGTGGGACAGCAATGGCTAAGCAGCAAGACCTTGTCTCAGAAAATAAACAAAAAACCTAAACAACAAAAAACAAACGAACAAAAACTTTCTCCAGTTGCCGGTCAATTCTACTTCAACACAGACTATCCTGTTCCCCAGAATAAGGTTTACCTGTCTCTGCTATGTATGTATTCCCTCTGCAAGCCTACTGTATGGCTGAAGATGAATCAGAGCAAGAAAAGGGAAAGAGCTAAGTATATAAGTGAGTGAGAGAGCAAACATCATTAGGGAGCAGGTCGTCTAGAAACGAAACACACAAGGCAGACAGGGGCCAAGAGCAAGAGGAGGACACAAGCACAGAGCTGTCAACACAGACAACGGGGCTCAAGGCTCACTGACTTCATTCTGCTACTCCACCTCATCTGGACGCCAGGTC
This sequence comes from Cricetulus griseus, assembly GCF_003668045.3. Classification (NCBI taxonomy): domain Eukaryota; kingdom Metazoa; phylum Chordata; class Mammalia; order Rodentia; family Cricetidae; genus Cricetulus; species Cricetulus griseus. Next base: position 5,973,002 of record NC_048595.1, read on the forward strand.
TCCCACAACAGTAAAGGAGGCCTATTCCTATTCCAGTGAGGCAGAGGCCATCTCTCTCCCACGAGCCCTGGGCAGACGCCAATGTTCTGCTCTTACCTCCTGGTCTGTAGACGACATCATCCTCGGTGATGTAAGATGTTATCTCCCCAGTGTCTGTCCTTTCATAGCGGGACTTTTTTTTAGGTGGTTTCTTTTTGTTCTTCTTTGTGGACTCCTCTGTGGTGGCACTGTTGTTATCATTGTCTTCATCCTCACTGTGATCACTCTCAGCATAATTTTTGGCTCCTCCTTCTAAAGTACAGCTCCTTCGAGGCCTGGCATTCTCGCTCTCTCTTGCTTTGTCTCTTTTCTCTCTCTCTCGGTCCCGGTCCCTGTCCCGGTCCTTCTCTTTGTCTTTGTCTTTATCTTTGTCAGCTGTCATGATTCGCCACGTGCCTTCTTCTGTCCTCTCACGGCTAGGCCTCCGTGAAAGGTAGACAGTAAGCCTGGGCTTCAGTCTTCTGAATTTCTCACTCAATTCCAGGGAAAATCCAACCACTCCAACAACCCCAACGGTTCAAAAATGCTAGAAGAGAGAGGGGGGAAAAAGGATGTCAAACTGGTTTTTCTTTGATGCTTAAATGTTTCCTCTTATTTCCTTCCTAAAATAACATGGGGTTTTTTTTTTTTGTTGTTGTTGTTGTTTTTAAATCAGAGCTGAGCCAGGCACTGGTGGTGCAGGATGCCTATGATCCCAGTCCTGGGCAGGCAGCGGTCAAGGCTACCTGGTCTACAAAGTTAGCTTCAGGACAGGCAGGGTGGGCTTGTTTGTTTGACTTGTTTTTATTGAGCTATACTTTTTTTCTCCACTCCCCTTCCTCCCTCCCCTTTTCCCTCTACCCTCCCCCCTGCCACCCACACTCCCAATTTACTCAGGAGACCTTGTATTTAAAAAAACAAGGAGCTGGAGAGAATGCTCAGCAGCTCACAACTGCCTGGACTGCAGCTCCAGGAGAGTCAATGCTCCCTTCCGGCCCCCAGAGGAACTGAATGCATGTGGTGTACATACAAGATGGAGGAAAACACTGATGGATCTAAAAATCTTGAATGAAAGGAAGGAAGGAAGGAAGGAAGGAAGGAAGGAAGGAAGGAAGGAAGGAAGGAAGGAAGGAAGGAAGGAAGGAAGGAAGGAAGGAAGAAAATCTTATTTGTTTATTTACTTTTATGTATATGTGTACCTGCCTGAGTTTATGTGCACCACTTGCATGAAGGAACCCACAGAGATTAGAAGAGGGGTATTGAATCCTCTGGTACTGGACTGATTTATAGGTAGTTGTGAGCTTCCATTAAATCTTAAAAATTAAAAAAAAAAAAATCCACCACTATTCATGACTCCAATATAAAAACATCTCACCAGCCATAGTGGAAAAGACAAGCCAGTAACGAACAACTACACACACACACACACACACACACCACACACACACACACACACACACACACACAAAAAAAAAAAAAAACACACCTGAGCCTCGCCAGCTCACAATGTGGCATTCACTGCCTAACTAAAAGTAAAAGCTGTTCAGTGGTGAGTGTAAACTAAATTTCTGTTTTTACAATGTATAATGGGAATAACTACAAAAATAACTTCAACCCGAAATCTAAAAGGAAGGAGCCTGTAGTGTAAACGGTTCTGTGTAAAGAACAATTGGCACAAGTATGGGCAATGTTGCAGGAGTCACTTCTCCAAACTTCCAAAGCTCGCTTCAAGAATCAAACAGTATCTGACTGACAATTCCAAAACCAACAACCTCTAATTAGATTAGCTATGACTCACACATCTTCTCAGCCAACTATTCTAGTTATGTTTCAAGAGATTTAAAAAAAAAAAAAAAAAAAAGCTTTATTATGCCTGTCGAAACAAAAGTAGCAAATTCCAATCTCCAGCTTTAAGGACTATTAGGTGGTTTTCACAGTCTTCTAAATTCCCACTATCAGTAGCCTCCTTAATGAATGTCTCCAGAAATGACCACTCCTCCCCCCAAAATTTTAAGATCTAAGAGACTACAATGAAAAGAATGAATCTTAAACTTCAACCCAACATAAATCTTGAAAAGTTTTCTACCAAGGGAGAGAGGGCTTACAAGTCAGTTTTGGAGATCCTATCTATAATCATTAATTTATTTTCCATAATCATCTGTCATCTTTCCCAAAATCTCATGTCATCTGAGAAACAATTGGTGCTAAATATTGTCTAAGCGCCAGGTGTTTGGGACTAAAACTAGGAGCTGGGAGCTCAGATCCCTGCCCTCCATAAGCAGCTGCAACAAAAGGAGGCAAGTGATCAGACAAGCCACCTGCTTCCCGTGCTACCAGGGCCAGATAAGGAAGAGCATCTGCAAACAAACAAAAGATTGGTCCTGCTTACTTAGTCAACAACAGATAAAACAGTTTGCAATTATATGCTTCAGATGCAGAGAAAATTTTCCTCGGTCATGCCAAAATCATAAAAATTACACACATCTCTCCAAAGCCCATAGATCAATTCTGATACACTAGAAAAGTCCTCTCCATCAGCATGGCAAATACCCTCGGGAATTGAGGAAAATAAAAAATGTTAACCACCTCTGAGAGGTGGCTGAGGAAGAAGCAATGGCCCTGGCCATCAGTGACGGTCAGAAGCTCAAAAGTATGCAGCGCAAACTGGACGACTTCTTTCTATACCATAGACGCTTCCAGATAAAATTTTAATTCTAAGCCTATTTCAGGAAAAAGTATTCTAGTGCTCATAAAACTTTTGCATAGATGAATGGTCTGCTCTGCCCAAGTCCCTGTAGGCCGTGGTATTAGCAACATAAAAAAAAAAAGCTGTGGCTCACTTTCTCCACCAAGCACGCCAGAAGAGACTCAGGATCTTCGTGGCCATGTGAGGTTCACAGGGCACAGCCCTCTTCAGAATCTTTCTACAGCTCTGTAAACTGTATCAGACCAAGTTGTTCTGCCCCACTCACACACACTTGATAAAGCAGAGGTCGCTGCTATGAGGCCACACTGCCAGTGAGTGCAGAGGCAAAATCTGAAGCAGCTGCAGCAGAGCAGTCCTGCCTGCCCTGCCAGTCTTCTCAGTTTCCACAGGAACCAATTTTTCCTTCATGGCTCTGAGCTACTAATGCACACGGTTTTAGGAAATAACACTCACATAATGCCTTTCCCTCCAAAAATAAATAAATGGATGTTTAAAGCAGTGTTTTTCTCCAGCAGGAATGCCACCAATATTCAATGCATGTGCTAATCAACTGCTCAAGAGAAGTAGGTAACATTATAACCTGCAAGAAAAACAAAATCTAGCCTAGACCACATCTTGAAATCATAGTAGTTATCTACTCATAGTGTGTCCCCTATGCTCCGACCACTCTGAAGGCTGGGAACAGAAAACACAAGCATCTCCTCCAGGGCAGACGTTATGTTCCAGGAAGCCTGCGAATGATGAAGACAGTCTACTTGGGATGACCTTCTGAGCCGGATTCAATGACAGTGAGGGAAGGAGCATAGGGCATAGGAAGGTGGGCTCTGAGGAAAGGGCCAGTGCCTCTGACCAGCTGACCCAGTCACATTCGATATCCAAGAGGTGAAGCATACTAGGGCTGGGAACAAGTTCAGAGAGGGCTGGTCCTGACAGGCATTAGAGGTCTTGGAGGCCTTGTAAGAAGGTTGGCTGTCACTCAAATGCATGAACTGACTCTACTTGAAGTTTCAGAAGGGAGGGCCGACAGCAGCAAAGAAACAATGACCTCACTGGCCAGAGCTGAAGAGACAGATCAATGGTTAAGAGTGCTGGCTGGCCGGGTAGTGGCAGCATACCATTTCCAAAGGACGTGAGTTAAGTTCCCAACATCTACACCTGATGTCTCATAACTGCCTGGAACTCTAGGCTATAATGCCCTTTTCTGAGGGAGAAGACACACAAATAAAGAAACAATTAAAAAAAAATTTTTAGGATCATGTCAGGTGTGGTGGTGCACACCTTTGATCCAAGCACATGGGAGGCAGAGGCAGGGAGTTCTCTCTGAGTTTGAGACTAGTCTGTCTACACAATGAGTTCCAGGCCTGGGAGAGCTACACAGTGAAACACCGTCTCAAAACAACAATAAACAAAGCCTCCCACAAAAAGAAAAACCCGAAGTTACAAGGGCTGACTACACAAATTCCGGTGAATCTGCCAGAACAAGTAAGAGACGAAGCTGCCATTGTCTGAGATCTCCCAGCTCAGTGGGAGCACATGAGGCTCTGGGGTTCATCCTCAGCACTGTGGGGGTTCAGGACACATAGACAGGATTCTAGAGAGACAAGAAGTCTAAGCAGAAGACAGAAACAGGTTAGGTGGCTGGAGAGAGAGCTCAGAGGTTACGAACAGTGGAGTTCAATTTCCAGCACCAACATGGTGGCTCTCAGGCACCTCTAACTCCCTCCACAGGCAATACACAAAAGGACAAGTGTACATACAAGTGAACCATCCACACACATGAAATGAAAAAAATTTTTTAAAAGCAATGCATGTTTTAATCTGGTTAGTGAAGCATGAAACTAAAGGAGACGATCAGGGAAGTTATCGAAGAATTTGACAGAAACGTCAGCTCAAGGAAACACTCAGTCCTCACCAAGGAATGACAGACACACAGAACAAATTACATACTTCCAAGCAGGGCCCTGAAGAATCTGCAAAACAGGCAAATTTTTTCACAGAAGTTTTCTGATCAACAACGAAATCTAGTCAGCAGGCTGAATTTTGTTTTACCCTAATCAAGGTCAAGGATGTCTACAGCCAATGACATAAACCACTTTGACGTAAACCAGTCTTAACAACACAAAGCATGGGCAACACCTTACACTACTTCTCAGGACAAAGTCAAAGTGCCAGAGTTCCAGCTATGATCAAGGTCCAGACTTCATTTAAGAAAATGTGGGCCTGAGTTCAAATCCTCACGATCCATATATGCCTCCAGTTGTTGCTATACACACCTGTAACCTCCACGTGGAGGAAGCTTGACACAGGATTACTGGGACTTTCTGGCCACCAGCCTTGCTTCAGGCTCATTGAGAGATCCCATCTCAAAGGAAATAAGGTTAATGGTAAAAAAGAAAGACATGCAATGTCCTCCTGCAGCCTATGAATGCTGACATTGGCGGGCAGGTGGACACACACACACACGCACGCACGCACGCACGCCCCTACCTACCTACCTACCTACCTACCTACCTACCTACCTACCTACCTCTTTCTGGTGCGATAAGGGCTATGCATTCTGACAAAAATTATTTCATAGAGGGAAGAGACTTGATTTCTTTTCAGAACTGCCAGCTACAATATTTTATATTTAAAAATATAAAATATCAATTCCAGTGTAAGGTTTACTTTTGCAAGAGTATACTATGGGAGAGGAATGAACAGGAAAATACAACCTCAATAAAATATGAAAAACTTAAAGCACAAAAAGAATTAAAATTACATAATGAAGTAAAAAACAAAATATTTCCCTTGAATCATGTAAAATTCACTTATCCAAGAAAGCATGACACTTCATAGTTTTCAGTCCCTATGCTTTAACCATGGCAGTTGCTCAAGTCAGTCTCCAAAGGACACCAAATGCACACAGTGAAATCTAATTAATTCTTTCTCATTCAACCACAGCAAAAATATCTGTAGTTTTCATATGTTCAACCACACAAAAGACACTCTCAGCTTGTGGTTTAAAAACAAATTCTTCATACCTCTGTAACTTAGTGTTCCATCATCTGTTCTGTTTTCTCCGCAATTACAAAAACTGGGGTTTTGGTGATGAGTGGGGTGGCTTCTCTGATGCAGCCGATCAGTATTTTTCACAGTCTACATAGAAGAGCGTAACTGAAATGCAATTCGTGCATCATACAACTGACCGTCTGCTTTATAACTTTTAATTATGTGTATGTGCCTTTGTATGTGGACATGTGTTCAGATGCCAAGCTCAGGTCCTTCTTTTTGTTGTGTGGTTTTGGTTGGTTGGTTGCCTGGTTGGTTGGTTTTTAGAGACAGGGGTTTCTCTGTGTAGTCCTGGAACTCACTCCACAGTCCAGGCTGGTCTTAAACTCAGAGATCCGCCTGCCTCTGCCTCCTGAGTGCTGGGATTAAAGGTATGTGCCACCGCCGCCAGGACAAACTCAGGCCCGGAGAGCAGTAAATGCTCCTAAATGCTGAACCATCTCTCTACCTCCACAACTGACCCCATCTAAAGTATACACTCCCATGTACGCCATCCCTTTCAAAGACTGCAAACACCAGCAAGTCCTAACTATGCCTCCATTTCTCCAGCCTCATCTCTCCTCCGGCCCCCACCTCCACCTGTCTGGTGGGCTAGAGCTGCCTCAGAACACTCCTCTGTCCCTAGAAGCCATTTGACCATGACTTTTCTTCTCCTGCCCATAGCCTAACTTCTACTCACCCACAGTCTTGGGCACTAATGCCCTCCAAATCCAAGGTTCCTCCAAAGCTCTTTCAAAGTCCAGCCTCTCACACTGACCCATCCTGCCCATGAAATGGCTTCCACAGATCTCACTGTTGTTAGCAATAACTGAGTTCTATCACTTCCCCCACTAACTGCAAAGGAGGTGAGGATGAGGGCCATGTCTACAATGACATACACTGTAAGACAAATCCCATTAAAGGATGGCTCCCTCCTCAAATCCACAGCAGACTTCTTGCTTCCATCTCCTAACCCTCTTTAGCAACAGCTGAAGGGCATATCACCCATGCCTTCCGGGAAATTTCTTTTCCCTTATATCTCTGGCCCGTGGCTCCTGTTCTGAGGCAAACACGGTGTTCTGACAAGGTATTGTCTAGAGCCCTCTTACATGCACCTCCTCACAATGCCTCTCCTAAACGCATCCAAACTAAGCCAACATGCTGGCCCCAGACAGGCTCCTCTTCAGGACAGTCTACCTCCGACCTTTGCCCATGCCAACTGTTAATGCAAGCTGATATCTTTAATGTCTCTTTTTCTTCATCCTCAAATCCTAACATCAATAAATCCTGTCAGGATAACTTATAAATTTCTCAACACCAAAACCTTCATTTAAGCAACTAGCATGGCTTTCCTGGTGGTTGGTTTCTTCAAATGCAGCCCTTTAGAGCCCACTACAATTCCTTTCACCGGAGCCAGAGTCTCCTTTTCAAAGAGCTAATGACACCATGCTAATCCCACCTTCAATATTTCAGTGGCTACCTAGTTTTAAAAACACAACATAGCTATAGCATATTCTAAGACTTCTGTCTTTTCCTGGCTTTATCTTACAGCTCTCCGAGTGCTGAGGGATCTGGGTCTCAGGGTACACAGTCCTAACCCTGTATGCCTTTGAAGACCAATCAACTTCACCTCCTCTGCCCAGCTCTTCCTTCTGCTGCCCTGTCCCTCTCCTGAACCCTTAGCTGACAGCACAATAGGAACTTTTTCAAGATATGGTGACCTGTCCAAAATATTGAGGTTTCATTTCTTCACAACACTTTACTCAACTGGAATTTTACATTTATTAACTTGTGTCTTTTCCTTCAAAGCTAGATGTTCCTCAAGGAGCTATTCCTCGACTCCTGATTCGCTCCTGGTACATAAAGATGAGGGATAAATAATTATTTCTTTCTTCTCACCCTCTTACATAAGTGAGATCCATAAAGAGGCCATTATAAGATAGACTTGGGAATAACTGAAGCAGCACTTGAGCTGGCTGATAAGCTTAATCAGGATGGTAAGAAGCAACAAGAACAGCACTGTAGGTGGGAGGAATTTAATAATTTAAAGGTTATCCAATTAAACAGCTAGCCTTAATGGCAACTATGGCAGGAGACACAGAAGGAGTTATGTTTAAACATAGAGTAGAATGCACACGGGAAGCGTCTAACGACACGACCTGGAGAGACGGTTCAGCAGCTTAAAATGGACACGGTTCTTATAGAGAACCTAAACTGAGTTTAGTTCACAGCACCCACTTCAGGGTGCTCATAACCGCCTATAGCTCCAGCTCCAGAGTATCTGATGCCTCTATGGGTATTTGCACTCATTCATATTTACATACACAGACACAAACACATACCTATACAATACTAAGTATAATAAAGATAAATGTAGAAACTGTTTTAGGATTCTCATTTAAGAACAAAATGAGCCAGGTGTGGTGGCGCACACCTTTAATACCAGCACTTGGAAGGAGCAGGCAGGCAGATCTCTGAATTTGAGGTCAACTGGGTCTATACAGCAAGTTTCAGGACAAATGGGACTACAGAGAGAGACCCTGCCTCAAAAATAAATAAATAAATAAATAAATAAATAAATAAATAAATAAATAAATGGCCTGAATTGAAGCCCTCAGTGAGCAGCATGGGTCTTCGTTCTCAGAAAAGCAGCTGCAGCTTGCATGCAACAGAAAGCCACAGAGGTGGGCTACTACAGCTGGTGGCTTGCATTCAAAGGGAAATCAATTTTCTCTTCCTGTTCTCTTTCATATCAACATGCCTAAGAAAGAACATGTAATGACTTTCGCTCAGGAAAAGGGACTGTCACTCTGACACTTGTATTCACAGTATGAGAAGTCAGGCATTCTCATCAACAGCAACCTGCTGTGGAGAACGCCTCAACACGAGCCAGAGTCGCTGATAGCACTGCAAGGTGACACTGAAACACGGAATCAGCAGATCTGTAAAGTCAGGGAGACACAAAACCTTCTCATCTGAAGCTGATGTGGCACCGACAGTCACTTTTCACAGTGTGAAGCTGGTCCACCTGGCCAAACCTAACCATCCATGTTGGGGCAGGTCCCACAACAGTTCTCTACCTGTGCAGTTAGGGACTGTGAACACAATCAACCCTCTGGGAGTCTGTATCCCCATTCTCAGAACTCAGGCCTTACTGAAGGAACCAGTTTCACTGCCCAGAACAAAGGGTCAAATGCAGAAAGGAGTCTTTGTGATAAGAGGCAGGAAACCATGGCAAACACTTTTGCTTTCACATACAAGGAAGGCTAGACACTGAGCGGCACTTTCTAAACAAGCTTTGGGAGAAAAACTGAGAGAACTAAGATCAATGGAATGCCAAATGAAACACCTTAATTTCTTCCCAAAAGATATAATTAAAAGTACCCAGAAACAACACAGAGAGTAAGAAAGTACCCAAAACAGCAAAACCTTAGCAAACAACTCACATCAACTAAAGTGTAAAAGCCATGTATTTTAGGGGCTCTGTGGGAATAGTGAACCCATGGTCAGTTTCCAACACCCAAACAGAAGCTCCACTTGTCTGTAACGCCAGTTACAGGGGATCACATGTTTCTTCTGGCTTCCTGGGGTAACACACAAAACACACACACAGACACAGACACAGACACAGACACAGACACAGACACACACACACACACACATACACACACACACACACACACACACACACACACACACACACACAGCAAGACATACATTCAGACATAAATGTTCATACACATAAATAAAAATTAAAACAAAAAACTATTTTATCATTATAATCTGAAGCAAAAATGTGCACACATGAAATGCCCTAGGATATTTCCAATATACAATTTAAAAGCCTTGAGGGTTTTTGTTTGTGCATGTGCACACACATGTGGGGGGGCGGGGGGGGGGTGTCTCACATTCATCCCCACACCCACGGATGGAGACCAGATGCTGACATCAAGTGTCTTCTTTGGGTACTCTCTACCTAACCTCTCAGCAAACCGCGAGCTCCATCAACTCAGCAAGACCACCACGCCAGTTAACTTTAAAATCCATCTGTCTCTCAGAGCTAGGATTACAGATGTGTGCTGCCACATCTGGCTTCTTACAGGAGTGCTAAGGGTTCAAAGCCAGGCTCTTGAGCTTACACAGCAAACACCTCAACCTCACTTCCCCACACACGTTGTTCAAATGTATAGCCTTTGATCATGACACGCACAACTGTGCAGCCTTGTACATTGCCCATACTTGTTTATTCTATTCAGCAAAAGAAGAAAAAGTCCCACGTCACTCTAAACAAAGGTTTCTCTACAGTGAAACTCTCAGCAACTGAAGCTAGATACTTCTTTGCTGGGGGGCTGTGTTGAATGCATTACAGGATGCTTAGCAGCAGTCATGGTACCTAGCCATGTAGGTCCTGCTAGCACAGCCACTAGTTCCAATCAGAATTACAAAAAGGAAAAGAAAAACCTCTCCAGATACTGCCACATAGCCTCTGAGAAACAAATTTACCCACAATTGAGAACTTAAGTACCTATGCTGTTCTCTTCAAAATTATGCCTAATATGGAATCCACAGAACTAATACCATTACTCCCTTGTCCTGCTAGCTATGGGGGAGGGGCAATAGCATTACAAACACTCTAATGTGCCCTGTTCTTTGTTCTCTAAAATAAACTGAACTGCCTGAAACAGTAATTACACAGATGTCTCAAGCTGAATTAGGAAAACAGAAGCAAATATACTGAGAATCTGAAGGCTGTTAGGCGCAATCACTCTTTGGTGACCAGTTCTGCTCCTGGGGCCAGGAGGGGGCTTTTGTTGTTGCAAAACTGAGGAGAAAATGGGAAGCCAAGGACAAGGGAAATCAAATGCCTATCAACCAAGTCCCTGGTCTAAATGGAGGAAAGAATTCTGAAGCTTGCTTTCCCATAGCACAACTGTAAACAGAAAACTAAGACAGGAAAAGAAAAATGTAAGAACAAAGAACGAGGTTGCAGAAGAGGCTCGGCTGGTGAAGTGCTTGCCCTACAAGCATCAGGAAATGACCTCAGTCCCCAGAACTCAGATGAAAATGCCAAGCATAGTGGTGTGTGTTTGTAATCCCAGCAGCACTGTCCAAGAAGAGGTGGCAGGATTCCTGTGGCTCACTGTCTGGCTAGCCTAGCCTAAATGGTAGAAGAGCCACTGCAAGACTCTCAAAAAAGGCACTAGACAGACTTGCTGAGGATGAAACCAAGGCTGTCCTCTGGCCCTCACATGCACACATATTTGAAGTCAGCCACACAAAAACATGCATTGTAGGATCCCTTTATATGACAAGTCCAGAAAAAAAAGAAAGCAGACTGGTGGTTACCTAGGACTTCATTCAGGGAAGAGTAAACAGAGTTCTGTTGTGGTGGGAATGTCCTAAAATTACAGGACAGTTGTCAGTACCTGTGAATAAATATACTTGAAGCAGGTAAGGTCTATGACGAGTAAATTCTATCTCAACATAAACTGTCCAAAACATACACAACAGGAGCAACATTAGAAGCTCCACATGAAAGGCTCAGGCTTTGCCCCAGCAGAAATGCCAGCCGCCTGCCTATGACACGCACAAGGATGAGCCAGCTGCACCTCTGTAATTGAGAAAAGCTGCACTTCAGGATGTAAAAACAGTTAAGAACATAGAGTTCTAGTTCATGAAATGCTGATGGTGAAAAGGCTATCTGGACTGTAGCAAACTTTAACAAGCAGGAATTCCGTCCAGTCTTACTCCCTCTGTATCACCGGTTTGGGGAAAACAAGGTACACAAGGCTCTAAAAGATCCCAAGCTCTTAGCATCTGATGAATGAGATAATGGCAAATTTTATACCACTACAATTACACATCAGACACGCATGAGACTTCTAACACATGGGGACAAATCATATCAAAAGAAAAATAAAAGCATGAGACTGACTGGAGCAGGACCTTAAGTCTCAGGTGAAAGGCTAGGTAAAAGCAGAAGCCTAAGTCAAACCTCAATCTGTTGTTTTCTATGTCTAAGTCATTCTATGTGGGTGTAATTTTTTCTAAGGTTGACCAAACTTATTAACCTAGCAATCCTAGTGAGCCTGGTGTGATTCAAAGAGAAAAGCAGAAAAGCCACGAGAGCTATTCTATTCCTGAAGCTAGCAACTGCTGGTTGCACAGAGAGGAGAGAGCTTATGGAATTCCTAAGAAGCTGGGAGACAGCAGTACCTATCAGACCCAACATCAAATAACATCTCTAGAGCAGATTTTCTGTCAATTCCTCCCTCATTTCAGCACTACCCAAGAAACTCTACATACATAGACTCACACGATCTCTAAACCCATTGAACCTATGATCTAGTGGAGAAGGAAAGACAGAAAAATGCTGTAATAAATAGTACTTCAATTGGGATAAGCACTATGGAGAAAAACTAGGTACGGTGATGGTGGAGATCATTAATTTATTCAAGGGAATCAATATAAGAGGTCATTTGCCGTGGAGGAAAGAATCGTGAAAGAGGTAGTATTCTTGATGAGAAACAGGCAAGTTACAGGAACACTTGCAATGTCAAGGTGGGTGACGCAGGACAAAGAAGGACTGGAGAGGTGGAGAGGCAGCCAGGCAGCATCTGCCCAAAGTCTGGAGCAAGATTTATCTCCAGAAATCACAATCTGAGTTACATGTTAACAGACCCTCTGGTCTGAACTCCTGAGGTTAGGAAACAGTTAATGTTCACTGTAGGATGCAGTCTGCAAGCATCCAGATCTATCAAGAGACTGGATATGAAAAGAAACAAAGAGGGAGTCAAGAAGGCAGTAAGGACTTGGCTCACACTTAGAAGAGAAGAGTCATCAATGACCCATACAGGGAGGAAAAGGAAAAAGCAATTTAGAATGTATTAGGTTTGAGATGCCTTGCATAAAAGACATGAGCATAGGTGTAAAGGACAGAAAGCTCTGGCTTACCTATAAATCTAGCAGCCCAGAAACAGGGCCAACAGCCATGAGACTAGGCAGTATCAAAATGAACTATCAGGGATAAGAGTCAGGGTAGGCAAGAATACACTGGAGCTGGATCTGCTGCGAGAAACGGTGCTTGCATAGCATGTACGAAGCCCCCAGCACAGCATAAACCAGGCATGGTGGCACAGCACCTGGGAGGTGGAAGAGGAATGCAAGGAAATGGGGTGGGGAGAAAAGAAAAGAGGAAAAAGTAAGACTGAAACAAATAGGGTACTATGGGTAGGCCAGTAAGTTTGTGAGGGAGATGGGGGAGCTATGACACCTGCATGATGGGGTGGTGGGAAGTCTGTGGAAAGATGTCACTGGAAACCCTTACATGGAAACAAGTACGTGTGGACAAACCCCACATTAATATAACTGTTACCAAACGCTACATTTAATAAAATCCAGGCAACTCCAGGCCTGGCTAGTCCCCACTGAAGGAAGACACATCAGATGGAAACCCTTCTCCTGCTGTTTCTCAGGGAAATACAACAGCTGCCCAAATAAAAACTTTTGCCAAGCTAGGAAATTAAGGAAGACAAACTGCTCAAATGATTCTCACACTGCAAATTAATGAACAGCATTACAAGATTGCAAAAACAACTTTTTAACATTTTGAATACCTAAGTAAAAATTTTTAGTTCACTTGATGTGGTAATAAGCACATAAGCAAAAAGCAAAATTTTGGGCTGGGAAAATGGCCCAGTCAATAAATCACTTGCCTTGAATGCCTAAGAATTTGGAATCTACCCCTGCAGATAGAATAGCACAAGTTTAATTACAGGATTGAAGGAGCAGAAATAGGAGGAGCCCTGAGGTTTTCTGGACAGCCAGCCTAGGCCAATCCCAGGTATTGAGAGGAGGAGGAAGGAGGAGGAGGAGGAGGAGGAGGAGGAGGAGGAGGAGGAGGAGGAGGAGACGAAGAAGCAGCAGCAGCAGCAGCAGCAGCAGCCAGGTCAATTGATGGGTAAAAGCTCTCGCCACAAAAATCTGATGACCTGAATTTGATACCTGGAACACACATGGTAGGAGAGAATGAAGTCAAAGTTGTCCTCTTAGCTCCATTTGTGCTGTGACACATGAGCACCTACACACAAACACGCATGCACAGCACACACATACATGTATAAGCATTGTACACATAATAAAAAGTAAGGAAAGGGGGTGGGCAGCGCTGCCAAATGGTGTCCAAAGTTGCCTTCAAGCCTCTGGGTGCACACGTTTACACATATACACACACATGTGAAATTTCAACCACAGGAAACAAAGTGAGAGATGGTGATAGGTTTCACCAGTGATATAAAAGTAGGTATCACTAATTGACATTCTTTATGAAAACATATTTTAAATACTTGATATGAGATGGCTTAATTAGATTTTTCTTTTTGAAAAAAATCTATTCGCAAATTACTTAACAGTAGAAGTTATTTATTAAATAGGAATAGGCTAAAAATGACGCATAATCGTAACAGCAGAAAGTGGACTTACAGTCGGGTACAATTCAGTTGGCAAAGTGCGTGTATAACATCCCTCAAGTCCTGGGTTCACTCCCCAGCACTGGGTAAACCAGGCATGGTGACAAATGGCTATAAATCCCAGCACATGATGGGTGTGGAGTCAGGACGGTCTAGCTAGACCCTGGAAGGAAGAAGGTGTTCGGGACTTAGCTGGGTGGAGAGTTAGATGCCCACATGAAAGTTTTGAAAGAGTAAAGTGGTTGTTAACGAGGAAACATGCCTCGTGAGTAGAGACACTGCAGACGCCACTGTCATCGGCCTCCTACCAGCCAGGACCCACACCTTCTGGCTACAAGTACTTAGAAACAGCAAAACAAAGTCGGGACAGACAGCCTTGTAGAATGTCAGCTAAAGTCTCAACTGGCTGCAGAGTGTCAACGTGGGTATTTCTTGATATTCAGTCACAGATATACTTTGCTTCTGACCCAAAAATGTTAAGCACAATGTACTTCTGTCAAAATAAAACTAACACAATAACGCAAAATAAATGTCAACAATCCAAATTTAACAAAATAAAAAGAAACAGGGCAGCACCCTTAGAACAGGTATATTTACAACAGAAATCTTACATAGTACTTGCCAAGAAAAATATTGATTCTATATGCCAAACCCAAAACAAGGAATGTGGAAACTTGAGATGTGTAAGCAATGATACACAGAATCGGGGAGGCATTGAGTGTCGACTCAGAAAACGTTCAGTGTCTCCCCGTGAAGCTGAGAATAAACTCATCATTCCCGTTACAGCAGTGCTTTGTTTATGACAACCAGCTGTTTTGTTTGTTTGTTTTGTTTTTCTAGACAGGGTTTCTCTGTGGCTTTGGAGCCTATCCTGGAATTAACTCTGTAGACCAGGCTGGTCTCGAACTCACTCCTCTGCCTCCCGAGTGCTGGGATTAAAGGTGTGCGCCACCAACGCCAACACCGGGCAAAACCCAGCTTTTAGGACAGTAAAATGCAGACCCAAGCCCTGCGCAGCATGCATCATAGTCTCCAATGAAAAGCTCTTTCTGCCCCTATTCCAAAAAGATCACCTGGGATTTAAAGAAGCCAGTCACATGACCACATCATGAGTTTCCCACAGAAATATAACACCTCCCTGAAGCAGTCTGTTCATATCTTGGGATAGAAGGTCATTACTTTAAAAACCATTAGTTTGTAAGACATAGGGCTCCAAAAGATAAGTGCCAAAATAAGAAAAAACATTATGTTTCGTTAAAAAATGAGGTAATAAAGGTTAATACTATAAATATATTTATATTAAAAGCACTCCTAAATTAAATCAATGGAATATGATCTAAAATGTCAGCTTTAGGTAATAACATCTACAAAAGCACAGCTTTTTTCATAAACCACCACCTTCAGCAAGGCTTCATCTTGACATTTATAAATTATTAACACAGGCTCTAAGTATCACTAAGTTAAGAAAGAACCCCTTGATTTATAGAACTGAACATTATCATTAAAAGAAATTGTATTTGGATTTCTTTTTTAAGGTTTGAAAAAGAGAATGAAGAAACAGCTATATCCTTATCAGTCTAAACCACCTAAATACTGGTGGTGGTGGTGGTGGTGGTGGTGGTGTGGTGGTGGTGTGGTGGTGGTGGTGGTGATGGTGGGGGAGGAGGAGGAGGAGTAGGAGTAGGAGGAGGAGGAGGAGGAGGAGGAGGAGGACTGTGTAACTGGGTATGGAAGCAGAAGGCAGGGAGGTCAGGAATACAAGACTAGCCTCAGTTCCACAGAAAGTTGGAGCAGAACAGACCACTGTAAAATACTGACTGGCAACACTGTGCCAGAGTGCAGGCCACAGAGACTGCGTTTCCTCCATAGGCAAGCCAATTGCCCATGCAGATTGGCAAAGGTCATGTGCTAACAGACTTAATACCACACAGCTATTTTTTCCCTAAGCTTTGATCTTATACAGTGCCAGACAAAAAAGACAGTACATCTATGGATAGATATGGTAATTAAATACAGCCTGGATCCCAACTGTTCAAAGCTAAGTCCCCTTGATCAGCTTCCTCAATTTTGTAGTCAAGGAAAAATTAAATCTATAATAAATACTTATTCCATATACTACAACCAACTACAAAAATACCAGATGCTCAGTTTATTGCCCAAAGTAAAGGCATACTGAAGAACTCCAGTCTCTGGTGACCTTTAAGGGCACCTGGATACTGCAAGCAACATTTCAGGACATAAATTGCCAAACAACTGACAAGTAACCTGGAGTGGGGGACTGAAATGTAACAGGGAAAGACTGCTAACAGCATTCTCAAGAATAATTCTGTCACACGCATACCAGCAAACCCAACTAGGGAAACCTTTCAATGGAAAAACTGTCACTTTAGGTGCAAGTTAATCTGCTCACATCTATGAGACTTAGGAAAATGCAGACTTCTTTCCTTGCTCTCACCCTAAATTATCTTGCAAATTCCAAGCAGACAGCATGATTAACCCCTTAGACACAATCATTTATGCTTATTCTTTAACCAGCTGAGTATGATATATGCTGTGTCTTCCCTATAGGCTTGTCACTTCTATACTTAACAAAATGACAAAATACAGACTATGTAAGGAATATTTCAGAATATACAGACTTGGAGACTTATGAAAAAGATCCAATAATATTAAAAGGCAGCTTTCATCTGCAAGAAAGCATAGAAATCTATAGTAAAAAATAGTGTTAACCGTGTGGTGGTGGCGCAAGCCTTTAATCCCAGCACTCAAAGGCAGAGGCAGGTGGATCTCTGTGAATTCGAGACCAGCCTGGTCTACAAGAGCTAGTTCCAAAACAGCCTCCAAAGCCACAGAGAAACCCTGTCTTGAAAAAAAAACAAAACAAAACAACAAATACAGTAATAAAAGAGGTGTCCACCAAAATATAAAATATAGCTAACAGTGTCTCAGATGTTACTCATTCAGGGTCACATCACCCAATTAAGATAACTCTAGGGCTGTGCTGGCAAATAGCTGGTTACTAGCCGCATAACTGTGGAGTTAATTAAAATTTAAAAGCCAGTTCCTTGATCACACTTCCTACATTTTAAGTGATTTACTGCCATATATGTGTGTCTAGCAGCTACCGTATCAGAGACAGAACATGCCTGTCACCACAGAAAGTCCATTTCTAATGACCTAGAGAAGAATTTATGTGAGTAAAAAACACAAAGAATCCTATATTTCATCAGTAAACCACTCTCTTCTAATTCACCCTGATTGCTTCTGGTGAACCCTAGGAATTTATTCTTTTCTCTCACAAAGGAACAGATTATAATTCTGAGAAGAGAGCCAGAAGTCCCACAGCAGTCTGAATCTGGGGTCTTCCATTCTCTCAGCGGCACTCCCTCACAAGCCACACTGTCTTCCATGGTCAACGCTTTCCCTGTAAACTCTCCTTTCCATACCAAAGGCCTCTGCCCCCTCAACATGGTACCCTATCACTCTATAGAAGACAGGCTGCATGCAATGACAGTCTGCACAACTCATGAGTTTATCCACTCTCACAGGGCACCGGTGATCTTGTACAACAGCCCTGTGGGTCTGCAGGACTGTTTCATAAAAACAAAGCCTGGATTTCTGCCCTGTTGGTAAGTTACTCTATTTACAACACAGGATAGGCAGAACTTTGTTTTCCTGTAAGACAGAAGCATTAGGAAGGTGTTTTCCTCTGCTTTTTCTCAAGAACTCCACAACACTGCACAGCATTCTATGAGCATCCCACCAGCCAGACCCATCATTGTGTTGACTATCACAGGGGCCTTTGCACAGGAAGGAAGGAGGCAGCAGAACCTGAAACTCTGAGTTCATGTGTGTTCATTAAACTGCCCTCAAATGTCTAGAGCCAGAAGTGGTGGTGCACACCTTTTAACCCAACACTCAGGGAGTACAGTCTGAGGAGGTGGATCTCTATGTTCAAAGCCAACCTGGTTTGTATGGGTAGTCCCAGGCCAACCAAGGCCACAAAGAACCCCTTCTACACACACACACACACACACACACACCAAACTATAAACTCTTCGGGTAGGTGGGTGACGGTTTTTTTGCTCTTTGGAGACAGAGTTTCCCTGTAGCTTCAGACCAGGCTGGCCTCAAACTCACAGATATCCATCTACCTCCCAAGTGCTGGGAAGGTGTGCACTACCACCGCCTGGCTAATGGTAGAGGTTTTAAAACAAGAACCTGAAAATTTGAAGGACACCTAAGAAAGGCAGTGTCTGCATATATGACCTCCCCATAAGGGAGACAGCCAGTGGGAAGCTGGGGAAACATGATGAACTTGTTCTTGATCCATGATTACTATTTTGGGGTTATTTTATTACAAGCAGAAAACACTTTTTGAGTGTCTGCGCTGCATTTCTCCAGAGCACGCACTTGCTTTTGCACTCAAGTCCTGGACACTGATGGTCACTGAGTAGAAGCCCAGTTACCTGTCACCAGAAGAAAATACATGAGCAACTGTTCCCTTCTAACCAAAGAACTCGGGCAGCTGAGGAAACACTAAACTAAGATGATAGTGTGTACAGCACAACTTCCCTGGGGGAATTCTAGCTTGACTGCAAAGAATTGATTGAGACTTTGACAAACAAGAGAGAATAATTTAAGAACAAGACAGAAAAGCATATGGATTTAAAGGGGGAGGGGGAGAGGTGGAATCTAAACTGAGCGGGCAGGAGACCAAGGCAGAACGGAAATAGAGTTTGTAAAATGTAACAGCTCTGTTTAAATGGGGGGCACGCTCAGCCAGGATGAAAGGAAAGGAAAGAATTAAAGAATTACACCACTCTATCTCCAGTGTGAAGCCAGGGGCTGATTTAGAAGTGAGAGCACCAATATCCACTGCTCACATGCAGCTCTGGTTAGAAATTGCAAACCAAGAACATTACAATCCAAAAACAAGAGTGGGCATGCACTCGAGTGGGTATGAGTACACACACATACTACTTCTCACTAATGTAAGAGTGAGGAAGTCCCACATTCTGCACAAACACGTTTGTTTGTTTGTTTGTTTGTTTGTTTGTTTGCATCCTGTACAAATGCTAAAGGCTTAGCCACATGCCTGGCCAGCCAAAGAAGGGAACTAAGAAAATATAGAACAGAACAGAAACAAAATAAAAACCCGAAAAACTTCATAAAATTATAAGCACTGACAGAAAGAAACAGTAAAAATGGGACAGTCCCAATAAATAGCTTTCTTAGGCTTTTAGAACCACGGGTCTTTCCCAGCCATATCAGAAACAGAAACGACCCAGAAAGAAAAACAAAGCAGGAGAGGGAGCAAGAGCAGCAGGAAGCTGCAGACAAAGCCTTGCAGTGGGCAAGCAGCACAACCACAACCAGGCAGGGCGGCTACACAAAAGGAATAAATGACTGCGATCTCATGGGCAACTATTCAGATACTAAATTATTTATAATAACCAGGGAGCCCTTACATTCATTCCCTTCCTTCCATTTTTGTCAAGTGCTTTGAATCTAGGGTTTTAGAAGCCACTGCTTACCTACTCGTTTTGAAAGGTAAGACAGCTTAGTGCTTCAGTTTAACTAGACTTTAATCTCCACAATAAATATTTCACATCGGAACATCTAACATTATGGCAAAAAGACAAATATTTACTTAGCTACATCATTCTCTATATATTATTCTATTGCCCCTATACGTTCAAAATGAAGGTGAAACCTAAAATTTGGTCACACATGAAAATACGCTTTTAAATTTATAAGGGTAACTAGTCTATATACCATAGCCCTTCTACTAAATCAAGATAGCCGGATGCATTTTGTTTGTTTGTTTGTTTGTTTTCGAGACAGGGTTTCTCTGTGTAGCTTTGGAGCCTGTCCTGGCACTCACTCTGGAGACCAGGCTGGCCTCGAACTCACAGAGATCTGCCTGCCTCTGCCTCCCGAGTGCTGGGATTAAAGGCGTGCTCCACTAACACCCGTTAACCGGACGCAATTTTTTAAATATTCTAACAGCATACATTGGGATTTCTAAAAAAATAGCCAACTCAAATACCCGCTAAGGTTTTTGCAGGCTGTGTATGTGTGTGTTGTTGTTAAGGACTGACGTGATCTCCCACCTAGGCAAAGGCTCTACCATTGAACCATGCTGTCAGCTGTACTATCACCAGACACTAACAGATCTCAGTAGAAATAAAGAAAGAACATCCTTGGTTGGAATTTTAGGCCACCAACAGGGAATTAAGACCAGAGTGGAAGAGAATGAATGTTAACCCATATTGGAAGATTTGGGCAATTGCAATAATTTAACTTGGTTTTGGATTCATGAGATGAGCCCTGAAGTACCACCCACTCCACAGCAGAGCCTTGAAGCCCAACTGAGACAGGGAGATTCAGTACAGTGCAGCTTTACAGCCAGCAGCCTGCTCCAATAGACAGGGATTTCTGCCTTTGTTACCCATAGTCTTTGCCCTAAACTGAAGCTCTGTCATAACTTGAGATCAAAATCTGTGTGACAGGCACTTGTTCCTTTCCATAGAGTACAGGTAGTGTTCACAAGGCCAGTCTGTGTGCTCATCATAATTTCTTGATTAGTAATTTATGGACTGTGACAGGATAAATTCTTCTCAATTCAATATAAATTGTGCTAAGAAGCACAGCCATTGGAGTAACTCAACCTACACAATCAGTTTCTCTACTAAGAGACTATAAAAAACTGTTCTTGTACCAACTCTAATAATCCATCTAGTAGAGTTCTACAGAGAAAATGACTGCAATCCCTTATCATTCTACAAATGTCTTTCCTGGTTTAAGATTAAAATGTTCACTAATTTGACTTCAGGTGTGCAGGTGATGGAAATTTATCTAGAAAATAAAAATGACTTAATTAATCCCACTAACATCTCTACATCCAGGAATTGGAGGTATGTAATAATTAGGAATACAGGCTCTCTGCTGGGCAAGGTGGGAATTTAGGAATTGGAGGCAGGATGATCATTCTTCCTTGGGATATACAGGATGTGAAAGCCAGGCTAAGTTAAATGAGTCCCATCTCAAAAACCCAGCAGGGAAAAACTGTCTCTGGAAACATAACTTGAGAACAACTGGACAGGTAGGGAGCTCAGGGAACTCATCTTTCTCAGGTACACGAGCCACACTCAGGCTTTTTAAGTCTTAATCAGAAAGAAAAGTTCTTTCACATGCTTTAATTCAATCCAAAACACAAACCAGTCAACAGCAGGAAATAAAAACGATTTAATGCACTGATTGGGGGAAGGGGCAGTAAACTGGGGAAGCCCAGAAATTCGAATTACAAACTGGGTTTCACTTACCTACTTACCATTTACCTCATTTTCTCCACCCATCTCTAGATGAAGGGATACCACATACAGGAGGCAGAGGCAAGTGGATCCCTGTTAGTTCAAAGTAAGCCTGGCTACAAAGTGAGTTCCATGTCTGTCAGGCTACACTGTGAGACTCTGTCTTTGATGATGATGACGACGACGACGACGACGACGACAACGAAGAAAGAAGAAGAAGAAGAAGAAGAAGAAGAAGAAGAAGAAGAAGAAGAAGAAGAAGAAGAAGAAAAGAAGAAATAAGCCAGGCAGTGGTGGTGCACACCTTTAATCCCAGCACTTGGGAGGCAGAAGCAGGTGGATCTCAGTGAGTTTGAGGCCAGCCTGGTCTATAAATCGAGTTCCAGGACAGCCAGGTCCACCCAGAGAAACCTTGTCTTGAAGAAAGAAAGAAAGAAAGAAAGAAAGAAAGAAAGAAAGGAAGGAAGGAAGGAAGGAAGGAAGGAAGGAAGGAAGGAAGGAAGGAAGGAAGGAAGGAAGGAAGGAAGGAAGGAAGGAAGGAAGGAAGGAAGGAAGGAAGGAGAGAAAGAGAGAAAACCCATGCATAGGTAAGTGGATGGAGAGAACTAATTTCACAATGTTGTCTTTCAACTTCCATAAGCATACTGTGATACACATACCTCTCTCCTCAGCACAGGACACACACACACACACACACACACACACACACACAAGTGCTCCTCTCATAAGTTCTTTCATTCTTTACCTTAATAACTGTTCTCTTTGTGCATTCTGTCCCAGTCTCTCTTACTCACTCGCACACTCACACCACACTTGGACAAAGCCAAGCAGTGGGAGCAGACAGAGAGGGGCTGTACTGGAAGCAGAAGCATCAGGAATGTAAAGCCAGCATCAGCTACAACAGACCCTCCCTCTCAGCAACCCCCACTCCAGAAAGACTTACTCCCACATGATGGAACCCATGAACAAGCAGAAGACTGCAAGCGTAGTTCTCAGGCTGCGATGATATCATACCAAAAGTAAAAGTGGCTTAAAACAAAAATATTTCAGCAAGAGGTTTGGGGGAAAATACAAAAGCCACACAACAAGAAGGATGGCACAAAATGGTACCCTCAGGTCAAGTATGGTGTCCACACACTTATAATCCCACTACTCAAGAAGCTGAGACAGGAGCAGCATCACAAATTCCAGGCTAGCGGGCTCTATTTGATGAACTGCAGTCGGTCCAGGTTACACGGGAGACCCTGTCTTTAAAAACATAGCAGTAACAACAAAGCTAAACTAAAAGGAGGACGCTCCTTCCCACCTTCCAATTCCTCTTCCCTGGCAATGGCAAATGAACACCTGAGACACTTGTGGACTGGAAGTTCCTTCACTTGTCCAGATACACTGAATCACTACAAATTTAGCTAACCAGCTTCTGAGCATATTTTTGTTTCTATCATTCTAGAAAAAAATATTTCTTTCAGATGAGTATTATAGAAGTTAAAAGGAAATTAAAGCCAAATAAATTATAGGGTACCTAGGCGAAACATGTCAATGGATGGTTTGGATTTGTCTTAGAAGACATTAAAATGTTACAGGCAAGATAGTTCCTCCATCTTGCATTCTTGCTGAGGCCATTTCAGGGTGAACAAGAATTTGATCTCCCTGTTGGAGAATCCTGTGGGAAATTACCCAACTCTATTCTAGGAATCCAAGGTCAAGATGCTCCAGCAAACTTATCTCAGATTCTGTTAAACTGCCTGCTTGTTCAAAAATCTTCCCTAACAGCTGCAGAGCAAAATACCAGGATGTGGTTTTTACCTCTAAAAGCCTCCTGCTCTAAATGCAGGGGGCCACACACACGGCTCCCCATACCTAAATGTCCCAGGGGCTGGAATAAAGACTTTCAATTGGATATAAACTGTGTTGATTGGTCATCTCTGGTGGGCTACCTGTAACAAGATGAAAACGATAAAAATACACACACGCACACAAACTTAATGTGGGTAACCTACACTCTTCTTTTTTTAAATGTGTACATGTGCTTTAGACCTAGCATAATCCAGACATGGTAAAGCAATTTATTAAATATTCTTGGATAACTTCACCCACCTTTATTAAGGAGAGATTAATTTTAGCAGACAAAGTAACTCTCAGAACTATCATTAGAATAGATCTTCACCTTCCCGTGTTACGGAAAAAGCTAGGATAATTGTGGCTTTGTTGCTGTTGTTGACATAGAGTGGACCAGTGGAAGAACTCCTTTAGATCAAATGTGGAAACTGTGCAGAAGCAGTGGGGAGAGCACACGAAGGACTGAGCTAACCTGGGGTTGGCCTTCAAAGACATCCTTAAAAGTCCTGCCCAATGAACAGATAGTTTTGGCCTCCACAACAGTGCTAATCTCTGGCACGCACCTACACGCCTAGCCTAAGGGGTTTGTGATGGTGAAGACTTAGCTACGCTACTCCATGTGTGCTGGAATGTCTAGCACTGAGCCACATTATTTTGAGGCAAGTTTCTGACGGAGACTGACTTCAAACTTGAGACCCACCAAACTCAGTCTCTTGTGGTGGGAGAGTTACAAAAGCAGGACGCCCCACACCCAACTGGGATTTTGGCTGTACTGGGGCCGAGGGGATTTTGTTTTGAAGGAAGCCTTGCTTAAATTTTCTATCTTCTAGTGTTCCTGTTTTATCCACTTGAGAAAATGTCCTTAAGTGGTTGTAGAATTTTTTGTTTGTAGTCTTTTTCCCTCTCTATAATTGCTTAAATTTTCTATCTTCTAGTGTTCTTGTTCTATCCTTAAGTCACCTGACTGAGTGACAGCAATCATGTGACAACACACCATCCCACACCCCACCATTCATCAGCATTAATGAACTCTGGGTCAGACTAAAATCAATCAAATATCACAGTTCTGGCAATTATGACACCTCTGTAAGGAGCCGTTACAAGCTAGTGCGCATGCGCACTAGGTAACTTTGTAACTTTCCAGCCCTTGGTCTCCGCCCCTCCCATGACGTCATATGGCTGAATAACATGTCAGAAACCGAACGTAGTGAGAGGTTGGGCGCGCGCGGTCCCAAAAAAAGGAAAAAGGACCTCCCGGGTTTCGGCACCAGATGTCCCGCGCTAACCGTCTCGCCAGCAAAAACGACGCGGGACACTCCTCAGGATCCTTCTGCAGTAAAGCTTTAATGCGTCTTGAGAGAGAGAGCATAAGCTCACAGAGCGGAGACTCTGAACACCCAAAAGCCCCTCCTTATATAGGCTGGCAACCGCTGCCTCAGAAGTGTTACTCTCTGACTGGCTGAAGCTTGTCGGACCATATGACGTCAGCTGATCAGACCATATGACGTCACGGGAGGGGCGGAAACCAAGGGCTGGAAAGTTACAAAGTTACCTAGTGCGCATGCGCACCAGCTTGTAACGGCTCCTTACAACCTCAGGAATCTTTACATTTCAAATCTAACTATAAGATCAAAGAGTTTCAGTTGTTATCTTTTCCAAGAACGACAATTCCAGTATCTCCATCACTATAAAGGCTCCTCTCCCATGTGGAATGTAAGCCTTCAAAGATTTCTCCACCCTGAGAAGGAAGAAACTATAATGACTAAAGATAAATGTTTTGTTCTTCGAGGCAAAGGAATGAGAAGACTGACAAACATCCATGAGACGGCCAATAAATGGGCAGAAATGTCAGAAAGCACAACTAGAGGAGTTTAGCCACTGTCCAATGGTAAATCAATGTTCCTCTCTAGACATGGACTTCATCTCATCTTCTTTTTTTTTTTTTTTTTCCCTTATTTCGGTATGTATGTGCATGGAAGTCAGATGACAATTTATGAGAGCTGTTCTCTTCTTTTCCACAATGTGTGTCAGGAAAAGGAACTCAGGTCATCCAGCTTGGCAGCAAATCCATTTACCCACTGAGTCATCTCACTGGCCCACAGTTTTCATCTTGTAACCACAGAAACCAACTACGTCCTGCTGCCTTTACAAGGCAGTCATGAGGCCTGAGTTCAGTGAAGGTTGTTCAGTATAGAGCCTTCTCCTGACAGAAATATACCACAGTCTCCACATAAGCTACTAAAACCCCTGAATACTGACTGCATAAAATTTATACTGTATTAGTTAGCTGCAGCTGCTAAAACAAAATTCCATAGGCTGGTGGCTTTAGAAACAGACCTTCCTGTCAACTCAACCCCCTAGTGACTGCCTTCTTCCAGCCTTGCCTCTCTGCACCCCTTTCCCTTCTTCTCTTTACTAACCCATCACAACAGCATCTCTGAATGCCACAATGTTAAGGTTACATCTGGAAGGTCTGGACTCAGGAACACAATTCAATCCATAGTTATCTGCCGACACAAGCTCTACTGGATGTCTGTGGCAGGAATGAAATCTTTGTATTTATCTCGTCTTTATCTACAGAGAGACAGATTTAAAGATGATTTACTTTGAATAGGGTTAAAGGCTACTTACAGAAATTCATACAATATAAAGTTTTAAACAGATAAAGTACTGGGATGATAAGGTGCTAAGAGTTACCCATGGTTCCCCTGTACCAGGTCCAGCTCTAAAGTGTTCCATTCCACCTTTGAGAAGTGAAGACAGTGTAATGGGGGGGGGGGGATCCACTGTCTGCATGTCTCTCATTATAACACTTCCGTTTCCCTTGACATAGAAAAACTGAGGTGCAAGAAGGAGACTAAGATGAAACCACAGATGAAGTGATACACAAGTGTAAGCTGAGGTTCACTCTATACCTTGTATTCATGAGCAAATAGCCCAAAGGCACAGAGGAAAACCGGTCAGTTGCAAGGGTGCTAAGTCCTTTAGTTAAAGAGGTGAGATCCTAATACACCAAAAGACGTGAGAAGCAGAGAGAAGTGCGACACAGTGTACAAAGCCCATGGAGCTCCTCAGCACACAATCCGTATACACAAGTTTGTTCTCCAATCAACACAAGTCAGGGGCTACAGATCCAGACAGAGTCAGCACATCTGACCAAAATAAGAATTGCAAAGCCTTCCTAGTAATTCAAGCTCAGATTTTAGGGCTCACTGTTGGTTATGAATGGCAGATTTAAGGCTGGGCTTAAACCATAGCTCCATAAACTACCTGTAACTATAAACTGTGGGCATAAACCCAAATGTTTATACACTGTCTTCCAGGGTATAGGCCACACCCCACAGAAATACTCAAAGATGCCTCTAAAGAAAATCAAAGAACCTGTGCTGAAGAAAAAGTTCAGTCATTGCTGAAGTACCTGTAGGGGGGGTACTCTAGAAGGGAAGAGAAGAGAGGAGGGGAGAAGAATAAGCATGGCTGGGCACACAATATAATCCTACTGTTTGGAAAGTACAATCAGAGGGTTCACATATTTAAAAACAGCTTGGTCTTCATAGAAAGATAAATCTTTCCACCAAAAGCTGCCAAGCCCCACCGCCACATGTGAGCTTTACGCCAGCCGCCCGCCTGAGTTAGGCCCAAATGAATACACAGAGGCTTGTATTAGGTTCAAAGCTGCTTGGCCAATGACTAGGATTCTCATCTGTTAGCTCAGTCTTAATTATCATAAATCTATATATTTTATAAGACTTATAGAGGATGCCTTTTGCTGGCACCCTCTCTTGCTGGTGGCTCACATGGTGCTGCTGGAGGAGGAAGGGGGAAAGGACACTTCCTGTTTCTCCTTGCTTAAATATGAGTCTCCTTGCTATGTCACTTCCTGCCTGGATCACCACTTCTCTACTACATTTTCCAGAATCCTCTTTGAGTCCTAATCCCATCTAACTTGCTCTCTCATTGGCCAAACAAGTACTTTATTCAATAATCAATAAGATGAACATACACAGTACATTCCCCATCAGAGTTCCAGACCAGGTAGGACTCCACAGTGAGACCCCTGTCTCAAACAAGCAAACAAACATGTAAAATCAGAATAAAGAAGCCATGGTTCTGGGAACTAAAAGAACACAGAGAGAGTACTATTAAATGCTGGCAGTGACAAAAACTGCATCAGTGCAGTCAAAATGCTGCAAATAAGCATAGCCAGACATAGCTCTAACCTCCCCAGGTAGACGGACGTGGCGGAACTCAGCAGACAGAAGCAGAGAGAGTTCAAAGCCATCCTCTACTGCACAGCCAGTGCCAAACCAGCCTAGGCTACATGAGACCCTCTCTCAAAATCAAAAGCAAGAGTTACAAAGACGCTGAAGGGTGGAGGGAATAGGGAAATTGCTGCAAAAGCCTCATGGCCTGAGTTCCATCTCTGAAAGCCATACAAAGGCAAAGGGTAAAAGCTGACTTGAGAGGTGTGCTCTGACCTCCATATACAAATCTACATAACAGTGATTTAAAATATAAAACAGCAGACAAGTAGTGTACAGTATTTGGCACACAGTTTCTGTCACAGTAATTATACTAATTATATACTGTGAGTACAAGACCAAAGTTACTTCATTTCGTAATTTTTACTATTCAGGTAAATGATGACCCAAACATAGTAGGAAGGGTGAACATTTCACTAATGAATGTGTTGAATGTGAGGGTACTCCATGGACAGAGCACAGTCCATGAAAGAAACGTGAGCAGACGGACAGACAGTCAGACAGCTCATGGACACAGTGCTTGCCTCTCGTCAAAGAGGTACTGTACCCAATCGCCAGCACTGCTCCACCAGAAAAGAATGTTCACACGAAGTCAATTCTCTCTTATAATGCCTCTGAGAATTAAATTCTTCATCTTTAAAAGAAAAGGCTCTAACTACTGATTTAACTCATCCTCAAACCACACATACACACACACACACACACACACACACACCCCACCACCACCACCGCCGCCGCCGCCGCCGCCGCCGCCACCACCACCACCACCACCAGTTGGCTTCAAACTCCAGAGTTCTACTTGACTCTTATTTGAGTACTACTGGAATTAAAGGCATGTACCACTAAGTCCAGCACCACACACATATTTAAAATTCTCTGAACACCCTGTGTCCCATTCCCCAGTTGGGGGAGGGGGTGTTGGTTTGATGTGGTGATCTGAATGACAGCTGTCCCTCTAGTCTTTGGTAACTAATGTTTGCTCCTACTTGGCACTGTTTGGGGAGAATTAGGAGATGGGGCCTTACTGGAGGAGGTGTGTTACTGGAGGGCAGGTTTTGAGAGCTTGCAAACTAGCACCATTTCAAATTCTCATCTTTACTTAATGCTTGAGGTTAGAGGTGTGAGTTCTTAGTGGTTCCATCTACCTTACTTGCCTGCTGCTATGCTTTCCTGGTGACTATAATGACCTCTTATCCCTCTGGAATGGTAATCCCAGAACAAACATTTTTGTAAATTGCCTTGGTCACAGTGTCATAACAACAGAAAAACTGTCAAGACAGTTAAATAATAAAATAAAATTCCTGAACAACACCTGAAACTAATTTTTCTATTTTGCATTTATATTGGACAAATTATTCATTACATTTTTGTTTCTGAGACAGTGTCTCACTAAATATCCCAACCCAAAAATCAGAGCCAAAAACAGGGCCAAGGCTTTAAGAAACCTGCCACCCATGAAATTCCAAAAAGCAGCCAACCCTAGTGACAATCCTGAAGTTCTGAGGTCACAGAAACATAACATGATTTACCTCCTACCCTATGGTTCAGAAAGGAAGTTTCTGGGCCTGGTGAGGCCATGATCTCCCCTCAGGACAGCAAATGCAGAGAGAGCAGGAGATGAATGTGCCATGCTAATAAAGGTACCAACACATGGCAGAGCATAAATAAGTATGTGTTAACTTAAAATGTTACAGCTGAGTTACTGGCAGAGCATATACAATATAAGCCTCTGTGCAGTAATTTGGAAGTGGCTCCTGGGACAGGAAAGCCCCACCTACACAGGGAGTTCCAGGGTGTGGTCGAAATTTCCACGTACTAACTGTCCAAGCTTATAAAAAGGATTCTAGGGTCTGGAGAGATAGCTCAGAGGTTAAGGGCACTGGCTGCTGATTTCAATTCCCAGCAACCACATGGTGGCTCAGAGCCATCTATAGTGAGGTGTGATGATCTTTTCTGGTGTAGGAGAGTACATGCAGAGCACTCATATGCATAAAACAAATAATAGGTAAATAAATAAATAAATAAATAAATCCTAAAATGGGGGAGGGGGAGATCCTAAACACACAAGAACAGAGGCAAGCAGAGCTTCTTGGTAGCTGCATTTTCCCAGGTGGGCTCTGCTTACTGGCTCCTTTAAAAGGCAGCTCCCTCACTCAGCATTAGTGGCAAAAATCAGGAGTCTTTTTCTAAAAGAGTCCCTGCTACCAAACACTTAAATAGTGGCCTGGACCCAGAAACTTCCCAGAGTTGGGACAGTAAACATGGCTCCTGTGAGACTAGCCTCCTAGGGACCTGAGGGGGAGGAGCCAGAACCAGCACACACCATGATCTAAGTCTCACAGCAGTCTTGGGCTGGTTTGCTTTTGTTTGGTTTGGTTTGGGCTCATGCAGACAGAAAGATTACAGATGCACAGTAAGGACAGATGCAGACAGAAAGAACCTCTAAATGGTCACAGTGTGTGTGTGAAAATATGTTCAGGCTTGAGAGAGAAGACAAAGAGTATATGCAGTCTTAGATTTAAAAATATAAAGAGAGTAATATAAAAGAAAAAAGCCACATAAAGATGAAAAGTACACAGAGTCTGGATCCTGTATTATACTGTGTTGTGTTTGAATTTTTTGGCTGTTAAGAGACACTAGATTTACCTATCTAATCTATCTCCACATCCAGCAAGTATCTTTCTTTCTTTTTTATTTAAATTAAAAACAAGCTTGTTTTACATGTCAATCCCAATCCCCTCTCCCTCCCCTCCTCCCCTGCACCCCCACCAAACCCCTATTTCATTCCCTTTCTGCTCCCCAGGGAGGGTAAGGCTTTCCATGGAGAATTTTCAAAGTCAGTCATATCCTTTGGAGCAGAGCCTAAGCCCTCCCCCGTGTGTCTAGGCTGAGAGAGCATCCCTCTTTGTGGGGTGGGCTCCCAAAGTCCATTCGTGTACTAGGGATAAATACTGATCCACTACCAGAGGCCCCATAGATTGTCCAGACCTCCAAACTGACATCCACGTTCATGGGGTCTGGATTAGTCCTATGCTGGTTTCCCCATTATCAGTCTGGGGTCCATCAGCGACCCCTTGTTCAGGTCAGCTGTTTCTGTGTTTTTCTCCAGCCTGTTCTTGACCCCTTTGCTCATCACTCCTCCCTCTCTGCAACTGGATTCCAGAGTTCAGTTCAGTGTTTAGCTGTGGGAGTCACCTTCTGCTTCCATCAGCTACTGGATGAAGGCTCTAGGATGGCAAATAAAGTAGTCATCAATCTGATTATCAGAGAAGGACATTTAAGGTAGTCTCTCCACTACTGCTTAGATTGTTATTTGGGGTCAACCTTGTAGATCTCTGGACATTTCCCTAGTGCCAGATTTCTCTTTGAACCTATAATGGCTCCCTTTATTAATGTATCTCTTTTCTTGCTCTCCTCTATTCTTCCCATGACTCAATCTTCCTGCTCCCTCCTGTCCTCCTCTCCCCTCCTCTTCTCCCTTTCTCCTTCCTAACTCCCTTTCCCCTCCCCCCATGCTCTCAATTTGCTCTGGAGATCTTGTCCTTTTCCCCTTCTCCAGGGGACCATGTAATGCCTCTCTTAGGGTCCTCCTTGTTTCCTAGCTTCTCGGGTGGTGTAGATTATAGGCTGATAGTCCTTTGCTCTATGTCTAAAATCCATATATGAGTGAGTATATACCATGTTTGTCTTTTTATGACTGGGTTACCTCACTCAGGATGGTCTCTTCTAGTTGCATCAATTTGCCTACGAATTTCAAGATTCCATTGTTGTTGTTTTTTTGTTTTGTTTTGTTTTTCCTGCTGAGTAGTGCTACACTGTATAAATATACCACATTTTCTCCATCCATTCTTCAGTTGAGGGACATCTAGGTTGCTTCCAGGTTCTGGCTATTACAAATAATGCTGCGATGAACATCGTTGAACATATGTCCTTGTTGTATGAATGTGCACCTTTGGGGGTCTATGCCCAAGAGAGGAATTGCTGGATCTTGGGGTAGACTGATTCCCATTTTCCTGAGGAACTGCCATACTGATTTTCAAAGTATGAGCATGCACTCCCACCAGCAGTGGAGGAGTGTTCCCCTTTCTCCACATACTCTCCAACATAAACTGTCCTTGGTGTTACAGAAGAACTTTGGGTGACTGTCCAGACAGCAAGACGTCCCTGTCATTAACCCGTCTGGGTTGTGTGATGGAACTGAACATTAGATATTTATAATCATAATTTTTCTTAGTTATAGTAAAAGGGTAAATTAGATATAAAACTTTAGACTCACCAAGATAACTAAATATTTTCTCTAATTTTGCCAAACACAAATGGACTAGACATTGTAACTATAATGTTTACTTGATAACTGTTTTTGTTATATATAGCTTTACTATATTAAGGTTAAAAACTTGCCTTTTTTAATTAGACAAAAAGGAGGAAATACTGTGAAATAATCCTTCTGTACACTGTGAATATTTACTCTCATTGGTTAATAAAAAAGCTGACAGGCAAGTAGCCAGACAAGAAGTTAGGTGGGAAAGCCAAACTGAGAATGATGAGGAGGGCAAAGTCAGCAGTCGTTAGCAGATATAGAGGGAGCAGAAGATGAACATGCCATTAATAAAGGTACCAACACATTGCAGAGCATAAATAAGGTATATAGGTTAACTTAAAATATAAGAGCTAGTTAGCAATATGCCTGAGCTACTGGCCAAGAACTTACAATTAATATAAGCTCCTGTGTAACGAAAAATGAGTTCACCAAACCCCTCAGATCAATAAAGGTTTGCTACTACCATTTTGAGATCAAACTAGGTCTATTCTTTCATTTTTCTTCCATTGATTTATTACTAGTCCTGGCTGACCTGGAACTCACTATGCACACCAGGCTGGCCTTAAACCACAGAGAACTCTGCCTCCCAAGTACTAGAAGTACACCAGCACACCTGGCCCTAACTCTTCTTTTCACAAAACAAATATTAATATGTATAATAAAAGATTTAGTAATTTGAGCCACTCCAAAAAAATACTTCTGTAGTCTTCATAATAAGAAAAAGGCACCCATTTTGAAGAATAGATTTGGACACTGTAATAGTGTTAACTTGAGAATCAGAACCACCTGGGAGGTAGCTCCCTGAGCATGTCTGTGGGGAGCATCTGACTGCAGTGATCACCTGAGCACGCCTGTGGAGAGCATCTGACTGCAGTGATAACGGTGAAGACCCTACACTGAGTGAGTGGCACCATTCCTTGCTTGAGATCCAGGACTGTGTAACCGGAGAAAGGGAGCTGAGCAACTGCTTTGCCTTGGTCTTCCTCTGCTTATTGTTACTGAGGTAACAATAAGACCAGCTCCCTCAAGTTTCTGCTGCTGTGACTTCCCACCATGATAGACTCTAACCTCAACTCTGGACCTAAATAAATCCTCTCTCCCTTAAGTTGTTTTGGTCAAGTATTTTATCACAGCAACAGGAAAACAAACTAAACCAAAAATTAAATTTTCTGTCTTTCTTGGCTGACTGGTATTACCAAAACCCAGTTACAGAAAGTTCACCACATACTACACAAGCATGACACGGCAATTCTATATTAATATGTTCAGTGTTTAGAATGATGAGACTAATGAGTAACCAGTTACACCACCTTTGAAGAACCTGACCCATCAAATGGACAGACAACTCAGCAGTTACAAGTACTCTTGCAGGGGACCCAGGTTTAATTCTCCGTGCACATATGGCAGCAATCAGCTCTGACTATTGTTCCATGGGAGCTGAAGTTCCTGGCTTCCTCAGGCACTAGGCACACATGTGGTACACAGACATGCACGGAGGCAAAGCGCCTATACACATAAAATGAAAATGAAAAAAAAAAAAAAATTCTCCAATCTTGGACCTGAAAGTTCAGATACAAAGAACCTAACTCCTTCTGGTCCTTATGCAAAGAACAAATGAGTCTGAGGAACCCTGAAGGCCATGCTAGAAGGCATAGCTTCAATTATCATTGTATTCAAAGGCACACAATTCACTACTGCTGCTGAGGATCCAGCAGAGGCCTGTTTCCACCCATCTATTTGTAAATTCTTAGTAGATAATCTGGTGGACTCAAGGTAAAGCAGCTGTGAACAGAGCAGCATACAGCACCTGGGAGCTTCTGACTTGAGCAACATCTCAAATGCACAGGGAGTGTATGCTCTATTTAGCTCTTCTGATGCTCAGCAGCCACACATAAACTGTCCCCTTTAAAAACCAGGGCTCAGGAGCTCACTGACTTTGGAAAAGCAGGACATGAGGACTGAGCAATTAGTTCAAGTATTAATGGCAAGAACACTTTGCTTTCATATAAAGATTTCCTAAACATACCCACATTCTTCAAAATGTCCACACACAACTTACAATCAATGACTGCCTCATTTTACCCACCAAACCCAAACACTGCTGACCTATAACACCTCTACACAACCTTCCAATGCACTAACCAGTCGGCAGTATTAAGCTGCAGTCTCTCTTGCTGTCATTCTTTTGTTCCTGCTCTGATGTCAAACCTACACATCACTCACTAGATCTCCTTTATCAACTACAGGCATCAACTTAAAAAGAATGGAGACATGGGTCAGCAAGGTGGCTCAGCAGATGAAGGCACCTTACCACTATGCCTGATGCCCTGAGTTCCCCTCCCAAATCCACACACTGTAGAGAGCAACTCTGAAAGTTGTCCTTTGACCTCCATACATGCCCCATGACATGTGCAACACACACACACACACACACACACACCAATTAAAAAAAAAATTTAAGGCTGTGGAATTGTAAAAATCTACCTGAAGGAATGTTTTCAATATTTTATGCAAATGTTACCTGATTTTTCTCCAACCTAAGGTACCTTTCAAGGACACCTAATTTGCCTAATTGTCTCATCAATAGAACTTTCAATGAAACAACAT
Source organism: Cricetulus griseus (assembly GCF_003668045.3). Taxonomy (NCBI): domain Eukaryota; kingdom Metazoa; phylum Chordata; class Mammalia; order Rodentia; family Cricetidae; genus Cricetulus; species Cricetulus griseus. Next base: position 6,007,570 of record NC_048595.1, read on the forward strand.
TAGGAACCAACAATTTCATACCTGTGCACAAAGAGAACAAAAAAGGAATAGTTAATGAACTGTATCTACAAGTCCTCTTTGCATTTGTACAACAACAAAAATGCTGCAATCAAAGTGTACTTCAGCACAAGACTGGAGAAACGACTGATCACACTCTCTGAGGCACAAACACAATGGACTGACCAGAGAAATAGTCAAGTTTTCAAGATCGGGGAGCCAGAGAGATAGCTCAGCAGCTAAGAATGCTTGCAACCATGCCCGACAATCTCAGTTCAATCCCCAGGACCTGCATGGTCCCCTAGTTGTCCTCTGACCTCCTTATGTGTTGACACATGCACATACAAACACATGCTAACTACAACTGATGGGTTAATAAAAAAAATGTAATTTTTAAAGGGAGGACAGAAGATAAGGATTGAGCTTGGAATCCTAACCAAATTATTCAACCTCTCAATGCCTCATCTTCCTGGGTTTGACTAGATCCATCTTATACCTACAAAGACTATAAATAATTCATGGGAACAAAGAACATTAAGGAAATGGAATTATACACAACCCTATTGTCCAGAGAAAGGCAACAACCACTTCTGCTGTACTGATTTCTGGCCTCTTTATCTATGCTGAGTAAACACTACTGGGTTGCTGGGATCATACTGCATGAAGTTAAAGAGATACTGCTTATGCACATAGGAAAAAACTTTCTCTTCATTTTCTCCCCTTCCCTTCCCTTCCCTTCCCTTCCCTTCCCTTCCCTTCCCTTCCCTTCCCTCCCCTCCCCTCCCTCCCTGTATGTATGCATGTATGCATGTATGTATGTATGTATTCAAACACAGATCCCCAGCTCTTATACTACAATAGAGAAGGGCACCATATGCACCATGGGGGCCAGAAGTTGAGGTTGGGATGTTTTTCTCTATCACCCTCCACCTTCTGAGTCAGAATCTCTTTCAATGAAGTTGTAATTCTCAGTGATTTTAGCTAGACTGGGCAGGCCCCTAGCTTGTTCTTCCTGCATCTGGCTTCCCAGCGCCAGGGTTACAGCACTCACCTTTTATGTGGGTGCTGAGGCTTGAACTCAGGTCTTCATGCTTATGCAGCAAGCACTTACCCCAATGAGACATGGACACTTATAAGGACTTTAAATAGCTACATACTTCCTTGCATAGACAAACTTTCTCTTTCCAATACTAGATGCTTAAAACTGACCAAGACTACATTTAGTAAATGTCTTTTTGGGTGGTTGTTTTCATTTTTTTCTTCTCAAATACTCTCTTCCTCTTTATTCGAGAAATGAGTTAAAGTGTGCTAATGGCGGCTAATAAATCTTCCCACTGACATGAGAAACTTTTTATCACACAAGGAATAGCAGATCACTTACATAATGTTTTGCTTGTGTAATATTTCAAAGCAAAACAAAATGGCATGTCCATGGGTTAACTTTGTTTTGCTGTTATTATTTGCTCACTGACTTGTTTTGTTGAAACAGAGTCTCAACTCTGTAATTCTAGCCTGGAAATCACTATGTAGCACAGGCTGGCCTCAAACGGCTCAGAAGTCTCCTCCCTCTCTCTCCCAAATACTGAAATTACCAGTGTAAGCCACCATCACCAGCCAGGTTTTCTCATCTTATTTCATGAGTTACTATGCTCTTTTTCTTTTTCTTCTTCTTCTTCTCCTGCTGTAGTTTAAGTGGTGAAAACAGGTACTAGTGTTACTGCCAGTACATATTTAGTCCTCACTGCACGAGGCAACAAGTGCCAGGTTTACCCTGAGCACTTCCATAGTGCTGTAGTTTGAATCTGATTCACAGTTTGGATGTGGTCCTATATTAGAACCTTATTCCCCAATGCTCCAGTGCCGGAAGGGTCTGGTAGAAAGGAAGGCAGTTATGCATGAGTGGACTGATGTGAAACAGGCTAGTGTCGTCACCCACTCCTGCTCACTCACCTTTGCTTTCCAGCCCTTTGGCCTTCAGCTACAACACTAGGTCATTTCCAGGATCATGAGCCAAATAAACTTCTCATGGTTCTAAATTACCCAGTGTAAGCCAGGCACTGTGCACCCACCTGTAATGCCAGTCCTTAGAGGTGGAGGCAAGAAGATGAGGAATTTTGATTCGGCCTGCACTTCATGAGTCTCTGGCTCAAAACTAGTAATAATTACTTAAGAAATAAATTGGAGCTAGGTGGTGACGCACACCTTCAATCCCACAACTCTAGAGGCAGAGGCAGGCAGATCTCTGAGTTGAGATCAGGCTAGTCTACAGATGGAGTTCCAGTACAGCTAGGTCTACACAGAGAAACCCTGTCTCAAAAAAAAAAAAAAAACCACCCAAATAAACAAATAGATAAATGGATGGATAGAGAGGGAGGGAGGGAGGGAGTAAGAGGGAAGGATCATTGATTAAGAGCACTGGCTGCTATTCCAGAAGACCTGGTCCGATTCCCAACACCCACAAAGTGGTCCCGATCTTTAACTCCAGGATCATCCAATGTCCTCTTCTGGCCTTTGTAGGCACCAGACACACATACAGTGTACAGATACATGTGGACAAACACCTACACATATCAAATCCTAAAAAAAAAGTAAACAAATGATTCAATCTGTGGTATCCACAGCAACAAAGGTAGACAGAGACCAGATACACGCCCATTAGGTAGACTCATTGTTTTCCCACACTGGAACTGGGTAAGAGTCTGTTGGATTTCCTGATGATTGTTAAGTCATTTGCTCTTCACTGCAAACATGTATCTGTCACCTTGTCATAGACACTGCACTGTAAGGACAAACAGTGCAAGCCTAAGGCTCGCCTCAGTGTTTAGAATCAAGGACCTTGTGTCAGGAATAACAAGCAGCTAACACAAGACTTGTGAGATACTCTGTTCGGCCTGGACCTAGGACACGCCTCTACTTCCATTTCCATCTGCATAGAGCCGAGTCGTCATCGTCTTCTTCTTCTTCCTTTTTTTTTTTGGTTTTTCGAGACAGGGTTTCTCTATGTAGCTTTGGAGCCTATCTTGGCACTCGCTTTGTAGACCAGGCTGGCCTCAAACTCAGAGATCCGCCTGCCTCTGCCTCCCGAGTGCTGGGATTAAAGGTATGTGCCACCAACACCTGGCTTATACAGCGGAGTCTTGCTACAACATAAATCTTTCCATTTTCCTTAACCAGATAGATTATAAGATTTTCTAGAAAGTACACTGTATTTCCTCACCCCAAGAATTTGCTTCTCTGATCACTTAAAAAGAATGTCTATCTGAGCTAATCTTTTCTGCCTGACCACAGCAGTCCCAACACCACTCCACCAGTAAGAAGACCACACTCTATGAACACATGCCTATCGGGTTTGTCTCTGCGGCCACGCTCCCTGCACAGTCTCAGAAGCCCATGTCAGTGATAACAGTGCTGCACAGTCCTCTCTTATCACCAAGAGCAAAGAGCAGGGACCAGTCTAATTACAATCTGTTCAGCAGCCTTCAGAGCCTGACTTCATCGGGGGCCTATGGTCAAAGATTTATGTCTATTTAATCTTCAATCTTGGGTAAATACTTTCCAGTAACTTGGCACCGGTGAGTAACACATGTTTAAATTTAAGAAGTGAGTGCATGGCCCACAACAGGAACGTTTTAAACCTGTCTATCAATTATCCTGCCCAGGCCAAAGCAGTGGTCCAAGTCTCTTCTCAGTGCTTTGGGACAGTGTGAAAGGAGATAAAGAGACAAAGAGGAAATGCCCTAGTCAATGCCAGTGATACTGACATTTGTTTGAGTTCTACAAACTAACCCTAGAACAGGGAACAAAGACTCTCTTCCTCCCTCCCTTTTTAAACAATATAGTGTCTTCCTATTATAAAATCCTGTTTCTACTGCCTTCTTGGACTACACAATAGCAAGCAAAAACTCTCTGACCTTGGGAAACCATGGTAAATAACACATATTAATATTACATGGTGTACCAGTTTCCTCAAAACCAAAACTAATTTGATCACAAGTAAACTATTACACGAATAAACAACAGCTTCTTTTGTTGTATCATTTGATGAACATCAATCACTACCTTGGCAATGGACAAGGGATTAAGAAACAGCCAGGCAAATTCACAAAACCTCCAATATAAGGTAAAACTATGCTACAGGAACAGCCAGTGCTGTCTGCCCTACCAGCTGTACACAGTCATACTAATTAAAATGAAAAGCTGGTCTGCATATCACACAGGCAATTCGGAAAATCCTACTGGCAAGTTGTCATGGTTCATCGGCACTCTTCCTTGCCCTACCCTACAATGTAGAAAGTAAATCAATCAGTACATTGCTAACTGTGCCTAAATGTGTGTACACACACACACACACACACACACGCACGCGCGAAAGCTTTTCACAAATTATCACAGCCATGTAGAATGAAGCATGTCCTGCGGACTATAAAAACAGTACACAAAGGAAGAACCACATTACATCAGCTCTCGCCTCAATTCATAAATGCAAAACCACAGAACAAGGAAAAAATCTAAAAAGCCTTTTTCTGGAAACCTTAGGGTGAATGGACGTGGGTTAAGTCTTTAAATATGTTATTGAACGGGTCTCATTGATGCATCACTTTCAAAAGCCAAGGGGAGGGAAAAGTGTAATCTTAGTCAATTTTATCATGCAAGGAGATCAAATAACATTTCAAGAGCAGCCTGCCAAGCACAAGTGCCTGCCAGAGCACAATGAGCACTCAGAGGCTGTGGGCTGAAAGCATCATCTACTGGCCCCAGAGATCTTTACAGAATAGTTTCAACACTACTAAATTACAGAGTTGGCAAAAACAAACGCAGTCCTAAGTAAGTCCTGCACTACTGTGGAGTCTGTCAGGCATCTATCTGCACACCTGCCTCCTGTTACTTTCCCAGGCAATGTAAACATCCAGAAAGACAACCGTCTTTTCCGGCCTGAGTCTACAAACACTTAAAAGGGAGAGCTAGCTGTGCTTCTGGAAATAATTGCCCACAGAATGGATAGGATATTGTTCCCATGTGTGAGGAAGGTTTTAAATCATGTCTACTTTAAATGTGAAGTTCCCTGAGAAGGAACAAGAACTCAGAACCACACTTGGGCAGAGTTGAAGGTCTTTGTCAGCTCTGTTCACAGCTTTTCCTCAAATATCTCTATCTTGGAAGCATACAGGAGCACAATTTCAAAGGGAAAATGTAATCTCATTTACCCCATGCTCATTCACAAACTATTTCTTAGATTGGCCATATGGCTGAAAGGCCTTCAGCCAAACAATGCCCCTAAGGAGTCAGTGCCACATGTGTGCCAGGAACTCCTAAAGGCTGAGAGTAAGACAAAGTAGCCTATTACAGCCAGCCACCCCCCCCCCCAAAGTGGTTAAGCAGGTCTCAGAGGAGCAGAGGATATCTTAGTAAACAAGGAAAAGGTGGTGAGAAAACACTCTCTCTCTCTCTCTCTCTCTCTCTCTCTCTCTCTCTCTCTCTCTCTCTCTCCCTCTCTCTCCTGCAAGTTGGAATCCCACAAGCACCCACATGCTCACACAGAATTTAAGCTAATGTAATCGTTGTCAAGACTAACCCTGTATTTCAGCTATTTTGGCCAAGAGTCAAATCAAAAGTGATCAGCATTCTTTTTATTACCAAGTCCATTGAATTCATTTTATTTTCAACTTAAATTTACTCCCCAGTAAGCAGTAAAGTTTCAGATCACCTTTGCATTTTATGTTACTCATCTTTAACCAGACTTTACCTTCAGAAGGAAACAACAAACATACCCAACAAATTATTTATAAACTGTCCTTTCTCTGCCCCAAACAAGTTTCTTATTCTGTTTAGTTGAAATGCCCAGCTCTGCTAACTATCGTAACATTAAGAAACAATCCAACTGAAATGTAATGGGACACTTCAAATACCAACACCCCATTCCTACACTCACCAGGTCACACACCTATCTCAGGAAGCCCACACACCACTTGTCCAACTTCCAGCCAGAGACCCGCGTTCCCCTTACAGCACAAGGCCGCTGGCCACTTGCCTGCACCGAGGGCCAGCCCTCCTCCTGGGGCGCAGGGTCCCACAAACTCCAGGGCCAGGGCCAGGGCTGGGGCTGGGCGGGCGGAGTGGCGGAGTCGGGGAGGCGGGCAGGGCTGGGCGGTGAATTGCACCTCCAAACAAAAGGAGGCCGGGCGCCGGCCGGGTGGGTGGGTCCCGGCTGAAGCAGCCAGCCCTGGGCTGGGGATGCGCTGGGCCCAGGGCCACAGCGCTCGCTCGAACTCCTTTAGCCCCGGCGGCCCGGCCAGCACTGCCACGTGCCTGTGACCCAGACTAAAGAGAAAGAGCAGTCTGCGAGCGGCGGCGGCCAGCAAAACCCGGCCTGGAACTACTACACCGGCTCAGCGCGCGCCCAGGCCGCCACCAAGGGGCTAACACACACAATGCCCGCCACAACTGTAGTTTCCTCTTTGCCCGACAACCCTCATCCCCCAATCCTCCCAGCGTTCCCAACAGCCGGAACTGCGAGGCTGCGTGATTGATGGCAGCTCTTAATAGCGTGGTCAGCTAGAAAATGCATCTGCAAGCAAGATATTAAAGAGGCAGCGCATCCCTGACTGTGATCAGCAGTTCACACATCCTAGAGCTGCCTCTGCTTCATCCAGGAATACTAATGCTAAACCACCTCTGATGTCTATCAAACGCACAAGACACAACCAAGGACCACAGACCGCCCAAGACTCGATTTCAAAGACCATAGGAGAGCATCGCTGTGTGGTGTAAAACATTTCTGGGCAGGGCAGTGGTGGCGCACACCTTTAATCCCAGGCCTCGGGAGGCAGAAGCAGGAGGCTCTCAGTGAGTTCGAGGTCAGCCTGGTATACAAAACTGTTAGAGAGAAACCCTGTCAGAGGGGCGAGTTTTGACCCCAATTTCCCTTATAATTTAAGAATTTCTCTAGGTGACTTGATTAAATCTCTCCCAACGACCTCCAGAAGAAAATGAAGACCCATCTGTTACACAAGATGTAGTTACACAAGTTGGGCTTGACTGAAATTCACCTAAGGTCAACAAAAAGAGCATTCTTTGTCATGTGGCTTTAAGCAAACATAAAACAAACATAAAAAGTTAGCTTCCAGATTCATCACTAACTCAATTGTAAGCTTATCTGAAGACAAATATCTACTAATAATTTAAAGTTAGTTTCTTCCCCACCTCCCAATGGGGTATGGTCAAAATATATCAACTTACTAAATTTTATTGAAATTAAATCGAACTACATTCTAGGAATTTTTAAGAACTCCTGAGAGAGTATGGATTTAAAGTTCTAAACTTGGTACTGGCCCAAGTTGCAGGCTCACCATTCAAACAATCATTTCTAATGCCTTCACTGGTGGTGTGCCTTTCACCTGCAGGCAAGTTCTCTCAGTTTTATACATGTTCATTAGACTTCGGAAGGCAGAGTAAATTTTATGATTTCCCGGGTATCTTCTTAGGCAGAGAAATTTAGACACGATTAAAGTGTTTTGGTCCCCCGCCCCAAGATGTCTAAACAAAAGAAAAGGTAATGGTGAACCCTGTCTTGTTGGAACAAACAATTAAGCTGACGTATACTTAATGATCATCTTTGGAGCTGAAGAAATGGCTCAGCAGTTAAGAGACCTGACACATCCTGCAAAAGACTCAGGTTTGATTCTCAACACCCACATGACAGCTCATAACTGTAACTCCAGTCCCAAGGGATCTGAAACCTTCTGGCCTAGGGGGCTGGAGATATGGCTAAGTGGTTGAGAACATTGACTGCTTTACCAGAGGACCTGGGTTCAATTCCCAGCACTCACATTACAGCTCACAACTGTCTATAATTCCCATTCCAGGGAATCCGACACCTTCCTACAGACATGCATGCAGGAAAAACATCAACGCACGTAAAATAAAAATAGGTAAATTGTTAAAAAAAAAAATTCTAGGAAAAAACCCTACAGGAACTGAAAAGACTTCTGAGGGCTGATAGAGCACAATGGGACAGCCATCTGGCAGTGTCCTCATCAATACAAACTGGAGGCGGTCTACAGTGTGAATGTGCCTCTGCCACAAGCTCTCCTGAACACCATTCCTCACGGAGACCATCCTGAGGCTGCAGATCTGCTTCATAACTAAGTGGCTCTGAGATTCCTCCATGCACATTAGAGATCAATCAATCCCAACGCCTGCACACAAAAGCTACTCCTGTACCTAGACACTTAAATTCTCTAGCCAGCTACATCCAGACACAGAGCAAAGCCTATGGAGGATTTCTTCCTCAGACCACCTCCACCCACTCACAGACCCCCCCACCCACACACAAACCCCCGTTACGATAAATCTTTCTGCCAAATGCAGCCTGAGCCCCACCACCACGTGTGAGCTTTACGCCAGCCGCCTGCCCGAGTTAGGCCCAAATGAATACGCAGAAACTTGTATTAGGTTCAAAGCTGCTTGGCCAATGACTAGGACTTCTCATCTGTTAGCTCAGTCTTAACTATCATAAACCTATATATTTTATAAGACTTATCTTATCGGACGCCTTATTGGTGTCCCTCCTTGCTGGGATCACATCTTGCCGCTGGAGGAGGAAGGGGAAAAAAGGGGCCCTTCCTGTTTCTACTTCGCTTAAATTTCTTCCTCAGACCCTCCCACCCACTCACAGACCCACACACACACAGACCCCCCCATAAACACACACACAGAACCCCACCAACTCACAGACCTACACACAGACCCCCCCACCAACTCACAGACCCCCCCACAGACATACCACTAAGATTAAGCTTCTCTATGCCAAGAAATTTACAGAGACATACAAAATAAGAAAACAGAGTCACTGCCCATAAATCCAATATTCACAAAGATGTCTGTGTGCTTAGTACCACGGAAGATAAAGGGCAAACATTGCTTTTCTGACAGACTCACAGAGATCCCCCTGCCTCTGCCCCCAAGTGCTGGGAGTAAAGGCATGTGCCACCACCGCCGCTAGGCCAGAGTAAAATGAGGAGAAGGAGAAGACCAGCAAAAGGCAAGGTTTTTCTTTCTATGTTATAAACATTCGAATATTGTTCCTAAGATGATTTAGACAAGCTCTGAGACCCATCTAGTGCCCTATTTGCAAGCTACAGTTAAGAGTTAATGAGGAACTGGATGTGATGGTGCACATAACCCCAGCACTGGGGAGACAGAGGGAGGCAGGAAATCTGATCTACATAGTGAATTCCAAACCATCTCAAAGACGAGTGGTCCAGAATGAAACCAACGAGATCAATTTTAGAGAGATCCCTTCGCACATGCTATCGAAAGTGTGCCTGTATTTCACCTACAAGGTCCACTACACTAACAGCTCCACCGAGATTCCTGAATTCCCAATTGCACCTGAAATTGCACTGGAACTGCTGATGGCTGCGAACTTCCTAGGTTGTTAAATAAAATAAATTATAATAATAAATAAGGCAAGTGGTCCAGAAGCCAGCACTCTTAATTTAAGCCCAACTCGTCCTACTTCTGACATTTAGGAAACAGGCTTCCACACCGAGCAAAGCAATGTAAACAGAATAGAAAATTTTGAAAGCATGTTCTCTGAATATGAAAAAAGTTTTGCACATTCTGCTCAAAGAAAGAGGAGTGCAATAAACTTAATTTCCTCTCTTTTTCTCTTTAAAACAAATATAACTGGAGAGATGGCTCAGGCTCAGTGGTTAAGAGCACTGGCTGCTCTTTACAGAGGACCTGGGTTCAAGTGCCAGCACCCACATGACAGATCACAACTGTCTGTAACTCCAAGATCTGACAACCCCACACATACATGCAGACAAAACACCAATGCACATAAAATGAATTATAAAAACAAACAAAAAGCCTCTATTTTCCCTGGCATGGAAACCTGTCCAAGGACTCTTCCAAGTAAAAACTCCAGTAGTGGTCACAGAGCATTCCAAACCTACATTCACATGCTTCAAAGCAAAGACTTTGCCTTAAACCTTATTGGTATGTGTTTATAATTAAGAGATCTTCAGAGAGAAATAAAAGGTACTATAACAAAGTACACATTTTTCATGTATTTTGCACATGAAAAAGACCAATTTCATGGAGTGGATGAAGCAGGGCACATGGCAGAATCTGGGTCCTATGGGATCTCTTCCTGGCAGCGCCAGGTATCACTTCCTTTTGCCCTAAGCTCCATTCCACATAAAATCCAGCTCCTGGTTTCCTAATACCCTTCACTCATCAAAACAACCCTGACAAGTCAAGAGAAAGAGACAAGCACTCCATATTCTACAGGCCTCTGCATGTAGACAAGTGGGCTGACATCTGACTTTACCCTGAGTTGTAATTAAATTGGAAGTCTACTAAACCAACACTAAAGCAATGACCAGGGACTGCCTACAGGGTAAACATGGAAAACACTCCATCAACAGCTAAATAAGGCCCACATCCCTGAAGACCCTCACCCTCAAACACCTGCTCTGCCTCTGCCACTGCAAAGCAGAGTCTTGGCTGCACCTACAAAGATGGGAAACCATGGAAGGAGGAAGGAACGCATACATTTTTGGTTTATTTGTTGTAGTTTTTTAGACAGGATTCTTTTGTTTGTTTGCTTGCTTGCTTGTTTTTTGGAGACAGGGTTTATCTGAGTGTTCCTGACTGTCCTGTAGACCAGGGGGGCCTCAAACTCACAGATCTGCCTGTCTCTGCTTCCTGAGTGCTGGGATTAAAGGCATGTGCCACCACCACCTGGCAAAGGTTCTACTTTTTAACATGACACTTTTTTTTTTAAAGATTTATTTATTATGTATACAGTGTTCTGTCTGCATGTGTCCCTGCAGGCCAGAAGAGGGCACCAGATCTCATTACGGATGGTTACAAGCCATCATGTGGTTGCTGAGAATTGAACTCAGGACCTCTGGAAGAGCAGCAAGTGTTCTTAACCTCTGAGCCATCTCTCCAGTCCTCTAACATGACACTTTAAACAGTAATTCCTTTAATAATAATAATAATAATAATAATAATAACAACAACAACAACAACAGCAATCATGGTAGTCTAAGTCTGTTATCCCAGCACTTGGAAGGTAAGGGCAAGAGGACCACAAGTTCAAGACTAAACTTGGCACAGAGCAATCCATCAGGTTTTTTGTTTTTGGTTTTTTTTTTAAGTACAAGTAAGGGATTTGTGTTTTATATTAGTATGTAGAATATAGACTTAAACTGCCAGGTAGGTGCATAGACCTCTAATTTCGGCACTCAAGAGACAAAGGGAGGCAGATCTCTATGAGTTACAGGACAACCTGATGTATATAGCAAATTCCAGGACAGCCAGGGCTACATAAAGAAACCGTATCTCAAAAACTAAACAAGAAAAAGAGAAAGAAGGCAGGGAAAAGAGAGGGGGAAGGAGGGAGGGAGGGGGAGGAGGAGGAGGGAGGGAGGGAGGGAGGAGGGAGGGGAGGGAGGGAGGGAGGGAAGGAAGGAAGGAAGGAAGGAAGGAAGGAAGGAAGGAAGGAAGGAAGGAAGGAGGGAAGGAAGATGTAAGGAGCCTTGTAATCAGGCAGGCAAAGGCCTGGCTGAAGAAAGATTAAAAAGAAAGAGTACAGGCTCACTACCTGGCCATTGTAGATAAGAGTGACAATGTGTGGAGTGTGACAAAGTGTGAATAGCAAGATTTAGCAAACTATTTAAGGACCAGCTCAGAACTGGGAACTTTAGAGTGTACCACGACTCTATGTCCTGGAGCTCTCCTCCGCTAACCTGAGACAACCAGTCAGTCCATCAAGCTGAGTGCCCCTGTTCTGAAACCAATTCCACAACACCAGGCCCTCAGGAGACTGGACAGCCTGAATCCAGAGGAACAGAAGTCAAGGTACTGAGAGTCAACCTGGTCTTCTAAAAGAGCAGCAAGTGTTCTTGTCCCATCAAGTCTTTTATTAACCTAGAAAAGTTGTATACATTTGATGAAATAAACTTACTGTTGTTCTACTATGTGGTCTTATGTAAGTTCATGTAAATCATCTTTCTCCTTTCCAACCCATTAAAATGTCACCAGGTAGTATAATCCTAACAGTTTTCCGCAGAAAAGAAAACACAAAACTGTATTTCGTTTTGAAGCACCTTTAGATTTTTTTAATTAAAATGTTCTATTTCCTATAAAAAATCCAAATAGCTCTATTCAATGGCTTGAAGTCTCTCCAGGTTTTCTTCTGTATGCAAATTTGCACACATGCCTAACACCATGCATGCTTATTTGTTTGATGGTTCATTCTGCTGATTTTTACTTCAAAGAAATGAAAACCTACTGTTCACAGCAACTTGCTTCTCTAGTCCCATCCCTGACCCCAGCTGCACAGTATTCTACAGTGTGGGAGAACAGTACTTAAGAAATTTCTCCCTGAGGCTACGGGTACAGGGTTGTTTGGTTTGTTTTTTCCTGTTATAAATACTGTTACAACAAATCTTCATGAGAAGTCTTGTTTGGGGTGCAACTGTATTCCTACAGTGGGGCCTGCTATTCTGCCCTGATCATCAGAGCCAAGAAAGAACTTTGGCACACACCTGCCAGCTGTAGACACCCTCACTCTCTTACCCTTCTAGGGTGTCTTTGGATGACTCCTCCTCCAGAGTTCTTACACCCCATCTCTAAGTAATTATACCACATTCTTCCTTTTTAAAGCAAAGTCCTTGGTTTGACACGGTAGTGCACACCTTTATTCCCAGCATTTATGAGGCACAAGCAGGTGGATCTCTTGAGCACAAAGCCAGACTGGGTTACAATAGAGAGTTCCAGGGAAGCCAAAACAACACAGTAAGACCTTGTTTCAAAACAAAACAAAAGTAAAGAAAATTATCCTAAAGTACATGTAAAATTAACAGGCTTTTTGTTCTACATAGGTTCTCCATGTTAGCCTAGAAATACATGAGACATTTTCAGAAAAAGAAAAAAAGAAAAGAAAAAATACATAATATATTAAATATAAAATGCTTCTTTAGCTTTCGGCACTTTTGGATGCTTAACACTACTCTATTCTGATAGTAACTCTCACCTATGCCATTGCTCCAAAGCATTAAAAACAAAGGTCAGACACCAACCAGCATTAACTCCCAAAGAAGCTTCCTGGTGGCCTATGCATTCATTTATCAGACCACTTCATACAGCCAGCACAAAATGATTTGTTCACACAGGCTCCTTGGTAGGTTTAGAGGAGCTTAATAACAGAAACACAATGCACTAAACCACCTACATTGGTAATAATTACAGAGAACCATGAACATACCTGCCACAACAAGGAAGTTAATGTGCTTTAATGCCATTTTTTAATATTGAAATCTGCATTTAGCAAACAAAACTTGCAAATAAATTTTAAATTAGATAAACATTACTGCAATCTAGACAACAGCCTTTCTCTGTTTTTTGAAACAATTCCTTATTATTTAAAAGTATTACCTTGAGAAATTTTTAAAAGTATCAACATTACTAAAACATATTGGGGGGGTTAAAACACACCCAAGGCTTATTATCACCTTATTTACAAAAAAGGAGAAGTAAACATGACCAAAGGTGAGGCCGGAAGCACAGATTTCAAAAGTGTGCATCTCTCAGACAGGGGGGCAAAAAAAGTCCTTAAGCAGCTTCAACAGACTTCCTGTCAGCCCATTCCGTGAAATCTAAAGAAAAAGTTCACTCTAAAACTCACTGAGGGTCTCAACGTATAATGAATGAAACTCAATCAAGAAACTGTAAAGACAAAATTCAGCTGAGAGCAGAGATTGGGGGCACACATGAAAGCACACAGCACTTTGCTGAGATGTTTAGAATGGAGACCCTCAAGTGTCTCAGTGGAGAGATCCAGCTGAGTTTATTGGAAGTAAGCTTAAGACAATATAAAACCCCAACCAGAATCACTATGTCAAGAACTTAAAATATTAACTAGATATCTATAAAACTAAAGTAACATATACAAACTTGAAACACTGCTTGGCCTTTCATTGTTATTCTAATTTACGGTTTTTCTAGTACTGTAGCTCTAATAACCTGAACTCTTCCAAAAATAAAATCATATTCATCTTTTGGGGGGAAAATACTTAATAAATGTTTCAAAAAATTAAACAGATACTATTTACAGGGTTTAACATCATAGGAAGCATTCCTAAGTTAGTAATTTTATGCATAAAAAAATAATGACTTCCCTACAGAGAATGTCTGAGTAACCTAATTCAAACCATGCTAGGATGCATGAATCTTACATAAAAGAAGTTCAAATCAAGATAAGGATGCTTGGCAAAAGCAATACAGGACAGTCCTTGCCGGCTCCTCTGGAGAACTTGAGAGGTGAGACTCATGGGGACAAATGCTTAGCACCCATTCTGAGTTTAACTTTATTAAATCACAGGACATTCAGTTTCACACAAAGGGAGACTCAAGCTGGTTTCCAGTTGTTGTTTATAGCATTTCACACTGCTCACTCCCTACAATCTTCAGAGCAAGCAGACCACAGTGCAAACATCAAAGACAATCACTAACCGGTGTGCTGAGAGGTCTGCAAGGTAACCGTGCCCCATGTCCTCTGAGCTGACTACCTGACCAAAGACAACACTTGACTCCTAACAGGCTCCTACCAGCTTATAGTTCAGTGTTCACAGTGCTATGTCTTCTTGAAACTGGAAGACATTGAACAATACCCCTGGATTAATACTACAGCCAGGCAAATTGACTCAAATATAAGCATAAAATAAATACATCTTTGAGACAAATGGACCCCTCTGTGAATTCAAGGCCAGCCTAGTCTATGTAACAAGTTCAAGGCTAACCAAGGCTGTATTTCCAAGGACAAGAAAGGAAATCCTGTCCCCTGCAAAATAAACACACCTCTCTCTCCTGCAGCCAAGCAAGATGTCAAAAATAAAGAAGGCTCAGGGAAGACACTGTCTCCAAGGCTAAAAGGTACAAGTTACCAGGACCAATCACAACAGTACAGTTATCACTGGGGAGACAGCCTCCTGCATCTGAAATCTGTGGCTCGCAGGCCAAGCTGGAAAAGAAGCCACCAAACTATGTTAAATGTACATGGCTGAGTTTTCTGTACATAAATATGATTTTAAATTAGCATACAAAAAATGAAAAATTTTAAAACTGGAAAATAAAGACATCTCAATCATACATGACCTAAAAAATCTACTTTTCATGTTCACTTCTGGAGAAGATACTTCACAAACGAGAAAAATCAAACAAAATATGACTCCTACAGGGATGTGCAAAATGACACAGACAGAAGAGTCCCCTCACAGTGAGGAGTTAGGGCCCAACGCTACAGCACAGCACGGGTTTCTAGGCAGAAACCCCAGAGTGATCTAGAGCATCTAAAATGTCCACGCTGAAGGACATTTTCTAGAGTTGTGTCGAAAATACAAGGCTTACTTAAAGACATCGGCAGACAAAACTAGACAAAGAAACAAGAATAACTCCACAGTATATGCTGGGGTGATAAACAAACTCTATGCATAGGTGTTTTGCCTGCATGTATATCTATACACCACATGCATGCCTGTTACCTGCAGAAGCCAAGAGAGGGCATCAGGTCCACTGAAACTAGAGTTAGAGATTTCTTGAGCCACCACATGAATGCTGGTAATTGAACCCAGGTCCTCTGGAAGAGTGGCTACTACTCTTAACTAATGAGCCATCTACCTAGCCTTGAAGAAACAAAATTAAACCAAAGTGCAGTGTGTGCTTCCATTACAGCAGTATGTAAACCTCCTAAGAACATGAATATTCAATACTGATTAACCAGAAAGTGCTCATATAACCACACTGGGAAGAAAGAGGGGGGAAAAACCAGAGCTCTCATTGAATGAACTCAACAATAATAGAAAATAAGTATGTAAGTAGAAATAAAAACATAAGCATGTCCTTTAATAATACTGAAATAAGCAGAAAAGAAAAAAGAAAAGAAATAGTTTTCAAATTAACAAAAGGAGCTGGAAAGATGCCTCAGGATACAAGCACTGGTTGTTCTTCCCAAGGACAGGGTTCAATACACAGCCCGCACATGGCAGCTCACAACCATGTGTAACTACAGTTCCAGGGATCTGGCGCCCTCTTCTGGCCTCTGTAGGAATTACAACTGCTGCACAAACGTGTACATAAACAAAACATCCATACACATTAACTGACTGAAGTTAAAACATGAACAGGAATGGCATAGCACACCTATAATCACACCTTTTCTGGATTTTGCTGACTTATATAACATAGTTTAGCAATACTATCCTCCCCACCACTTCCCATTGTCTCTACAAAGTAAGTGAACCCAGGAAAGGGAGGAACAGGAATAAGCATTTCAATATTGCTAGGTTACTTTACATTTTTTTCTTTTTAGATTTATTTTCTTTTATGTGTATGAGTATTTTGCTGTATGTATATATGCACAACAGGTGCATCTGGTGCCTGAAGAGTTAATAAAAGGGGGCTGGATTCCCTGAAACTATGCATGGTTGTAAAAGCCACCACACAGTGCTCAGATTGAAACCAGAGTCCTCAGCAAGAACAACTGTTCTAATCACTGAGTCATTCCTCTAGCCCCAACATGGCTTGATTCTTAGTCTATGCATATTTATTAAATTTAACAATAACAAATTAAGCTGGGCAGCAGTGGTGCACACCTTTAGTACCCCAGCACTTGGGAGGCAGAGGCAGGCAGATCTCTGAGTTTTAGGCCAGCCTGGTTTACAGAGATTCCAGGACAGCCAGGGTTACACAGTGAAACCCTGTCTCGAAAAAAACAACAAAAACAAAACTGAAATATTACCTACTTGAAACAGCAGTAACTCACTGACAGGATCAGTAGACAGCTAACTCGTGGATACTTGCTTATCCGCGTGAAGCCCTGGGGTTGGATCTCAGCAACAGAGGGAGTCATACACAAGTACAACAAAACTGCTTCTAAGAAAACAAACACTACACTGAGACAATTTTACTGAGAGGCTCAGTTAAGAGGCTGATCCACAAGTGTTGTGCTGTGTGTCTAGGAGGGAACAGAAACAGGTAGCTAGCTCCCTGAGGTCAGCCCAGCCCATACACATACTCTCACCCAGACCCTGAGCACTCGGGGGTGTTCTTCATCACCTATATTTGGTTTTCTTCAAAGAGCAGGTTATACTACATTTTGCTACCTGCAAAAAAAGACTGTTGACATTTAGGCTCTCTATATTTGGAGGATCCCTCCCTTTACCCACCCATCCTCAACAAATAAAAACCTAAGTAATAATAACTGAATTCAGTTGCTATAGCTTTAGCAGGCGTAAATAAGAGATATTACTAAGGAAGTAACAGCTTTTAAAATATACTAAACTATAAGAAAAAGCAACCACATCATCTGGATGGCTTCAAGAAATTCACATAAATTTTGTTTTGTTTTTTGAGATAAGAGGCTTGTTAAGTCACCTGGGAAGGCCTTAAATTTGCAGATACCCCTGCCTCGCTTTCCTGAGTGCTGGGACTACATGTGTGTATCACTATACACAGCTATAGAGAACATGGATGCTTTAAACAGTTTGCTTGATTTGTTTATTCAATTATGTTCCATACTCAGCTAAAAGCTTTTAAGAGAATAGCATAAGTATGTACACACACGCACACGACAGCGCACGACAGAACAATGAATAAAAAAAGGAAAAGTTGAGGGTCTTTAAAGTACATGCCAATCCTTAGGTCAATAATGACAGTTTGAGTATCTCTCCAACACAATGACTGACTTTGAAAATACTGCTAAATTAGCCAGGTAATGGTGCTGTAAGCCTTTAATCCCAGCACTTGGGAGACAGAGGCAGGCGGATCTCTATGAGTGTGAAGCCAGCCTGGTCTCCAGAGTGAGTTGCAGGACAGCCAGGGCTACACAGAGAAACCCATCTTGAAAAACCTAACATAAATACTGCTGAATTTTAATTTTGTTGTTTTGTCAGTGAAATGTGTTTGCTTATACTTCACAAGTTCATTAACAATTCTCTGAGGTCTGAATTAAAGCTATGCAGTTTCTCAAGAAACAAATTTTGCTTTAGTTCTGGTTTGGTCAAATTAAATGTGCAAATTAACATGTAGAAACATACTTCAAAGGTTAGGCTTAAAAGTACTGAAAGGCTGGGATGGGTGTCACTAGACAGCAGCAGGCAAACACTGGGCCCCATCATACTGCAATCTGTTAGGCTTCAGATCAATGAGCTACGATCATCAGCAGGAGCTATTAGTATAAACGTTGACAGGAACAGACAGACAGACAGTACTAGATTTCCATCATAGGACTTCGAGGTAACCAGAATGGATCCAGTTTTTAACCTTAAAAGCCACAAGAGAGTGTGTTATTGTGCCAGCTACACTGGGTGTGCTTAGTGTCCTGGGAATGCTGATGTGCACTCTTAAGTGGTGACTGAAGAGTCACTTAAGTATGGGAAAAGGCTTGCAGCAAAAATTTAAACTGCAGTAATTCATTTACAAGAGAGCAGGGGGAAAAAAAAAGCCAGCTATCCTATATCAAAGTCTCTTTTTCCAGTTTCAATGGTAAACACATTTGCTAGACATGCTTAATATTTAGAAAAGAATGTACACACAATTCAAGAAAGAAATATTATTTTTACAAAGAGTACAATCTTGGCTATCTCCTCCAGGTCTCTGAGCAGAGAAAGTGATAGTAGCAAGAATAGTTAACCTTAGGGAACAGCGGGCCTCTCATACACTCCTAAAATTATAAATGCTAAGCCAAGCAGTAGGGCACACATCATTAATGCCAGCGCTCTGAGGTAGAAGCAGGCGGATGGATCCCTGAGCCTTGGTCTACAGAGTGAGTTTCAGGACAGCCAGAGTTGTTACAAAGAGACCCTGTCTTAAAAAACAAACAAACAAGTAAGTAAATAAATAAATTTTAAAGTTGTAAGATTTCTAGAACTTAAGGTTACAGATGTACTTAAGAAAATAAAACAGTCAAATGAGAATCTAATCTCTTCTCCTATTTTTAAGTTCCAACAAAGCTGAGAGAGTTCACCTTTTCCCACACTGAGTAGCAGCCAAAAAAAAAAAAAAAAAAAAAAAAAAAAAGCTTCATAGGCAAAATGCCTACCATTTCACAAGCAAAGATGTGACTCAGTGGGCCTGACCTCAACAATGTAGCAGTCATTTGAATTCAATCATTCACTCAATTAAGTGCAGAGGCTAAGACTGCCATTTAAATTTATCTCTGCGTTTTTCTGGGTATTTAAGTGGTGAATTACACTCTCCTGCTCAAAGCTATGACAGCAAGCAGCCCCATCTGAGTTTGTCGGTCATTAGCAGCTGAGCCTGGTGTTGAGGAGCTCAGACAGTGTCAGATGGGCAGATCGTCCTGCACTGGGGTTTGCTGAGCATGCAGCCTAAGGCAAGTCTCTGTAGGCCCACCTTGGTCAGCA
This sequence comes from Cricetulus griseus, assembly GCF_003668045.3. NCBI lineage: Eukaryota > Metazoa > Chordata > Mammalia > Rodentia > Cricetidae > Cricetulus > Cricetulus griseus. Next base: position 6,027,006 of record NC_048595.1, read on the forward strand.
TGGACTGGTCTCTCAATTATAACCAGTAAAAAAGACTATAGCAGGCTAGCAGTGAGGGCATGAAGTGACTCAGAGATTTCCACCACAGACAATGTTCACAGACTTTAAATACCTGTTACTACTGAAAGCATGGTCTCCACCACAAGCTGATACAAGAACTTGATTAAGGGCCAACAAGCTAGCTCAGCCACCAAGGACTCCCAGGAAGGAAGGGAGAGAACTGCAACACCCCTGCTTAAAATCACCTTAAGAATTCTCTTTAGTACCACATGAAGCCACTTCTCAGGCACAAAGGGTGTTTGGTTCTTTTTGGTTTTGTGATGGGGGGAGGGGGAAGGTCCTTTGGGGTTTTTGTTGTTGTTGTTGTTTGGGTTTTTTTGTTGTTGTTGGGGGTTTTTTGTTTTTGTTTTTGTTTTTGTTTTTGAGACAGGGTTTCTGTGGTTTTGGAGGCTGTCCTGGAACTAGCTCTTGTAGACCAGGCTTTGTCTCCAACTCAGAGATGCACCTGCCTCTGCCTGCCGAGAGCTGGGATGAAAGGTGTGTGCCACCAAAGGCCGTCTGGGTCCTTTGTTTTTTTGAAACAAGGTCTTACCGGGTAGGCCAGATGTGCCTGGACCTCTATTTATCTCCTCAGCCTTTTCTGTGCTGGTAGTAGTTGCTGAGACAAGCCCACCGTGTCAAGCTTTCTAAATATAGTCATCCATTAAGTAAACTTACTATGTAATAACTGACTGACTCGTTATATAAAAAATCAAATGTGAGAAAAGGCACTGTCTCAACACACACGCACACACATGCAAGCACACAAATGGCGAGGAAGACACATTGAGAAGGCTGAGAAATAGTTCAAATTTGAGGTTTAAGAACAACTGTTTCTCATTCAGGAGCCAAGCTTGGTCCCCACACCCACAAGACATCTCACAGCCATTTATAGCTGCACTTCCAAGATCTGACACCCTCTTTTGGCCTCTACAGAAACTACAATACATATAGTATACAAACATTCATGCAATCAAAAAGTCATATACAGAAAATATTTTTTTTTGGGGGGGGAGTGAAAGACAGGGTTTTTCTGTATTGTTTTGGAAGTTGTCCTGGAACTCACTCTGTAGACCAGGCTGGTCTCGAACTCACAGAGATCCTCCTGCCTCTGCCTCAGAAAAAGAGGGTGGAGGCCTGGGATTTACCTGGGTGATCCTAGGTTCAATCTCCCTTACCGAGGAGGAGATGGCCCAATGTAAGAACATGTGCTCTGCCAGGTGGTGGTGGCGCACAACTTTAATCCCAGCACTTGGGAGGCAGAGGCAGAGGCAGAGGCAGAGGCAGAGGCAGAGAGGCAGAGAGGCAGAGAGGCAGAGAGGCAGAGAGGCAGAGAGAGAGGCAGAGAGGCAGAGAGGCAGAGAGGCAGAGAGGCAGAGAGGCAGAGAGGCAGAGAGGCAGAGAGAGAGGCAGAGAGGCAGAGAGGCAGAGAGGCAGAGAGGCAGAGAGGCAGAGAGGCAGAGAGGCAGAGAGGCAGAGAGGCAGAGAGGCAGAGAGGCAGAGAGGCAGAGAGGCAGAGAGGCAGAGAGGCAGAGAGGCAGAGAGGCAGAGAGGCAGAGAGGCAGAGAGGCAGAGAGGCAGAGAGGCAGAGAGGCAGAGAGGCAGAGAGGCAGAGAGGCAGAGAGGCAGAGAGGCAGAGAGGCAGAGAGGCAGAGAGGCAGAGAGGCAGAGAGGCAGAGAGGCAGAGAGGCAGAGAGGCAGAGAGGCAGAGAGGCAGAGAGGCAGAGAGGCAGAGAGGCAGAAGCAGAGAGGCAGAGTTCCAGGACAGCTTCCAAAGCTACACAGAGAAACCCTGTCTCGAAAAACAATAAACAAAAACGAAAAAAAAAAAAAAGTGCTCTTTCAGTTTGGTTTCTGTCTTGGTTAGGGTTACTACTGTTATGATGAAACACCATGACCAAAGCAACTTGGGTTGGGGGGTGGGGGGAAGCTCAAGCTTCCCCATCACTGTTTATCACTGAAGGGGTCAAGACAGGAACCCGGAGGCAGGAGCTGATGCACAGGTCATGGAGGAGTGCTGCTTAATGCTTTGCTCAGCCTGCTTTCTTAGGAATCCAGGACCACAAGCCAAGGGGTGGCTCCACCCATAATGGACTGGCTCCTCCTCCATTCATCATTAACTAAGAAAATGCCCTACAGGTGTCTACAGTGATCATATCAATTATTTTCTCAGTAGAGATACCTTCATCTCTGATGACTCTAACTGGTATCAAGTTGACATAAAACTAGACAGCATCATTCCTTTTCCAGACACCTGTGTCAGGAAGTGTACAACAGTCTGACTCCTGCTCCAAAAGGATCTGACTCCGTGAGTACCTGCATTCACCGACACACACACACAGACACACAGACACACACACACACACACACACAGACACACAGACACACACACACACACACAGACACACAGACACACAGACACACAGACACACACACAGACACACAGACACACAGACACACACACACACACACAGACACACACACACACACACACACACACACACACACACACAGCAACTGCAGAGTTTAAGTTGCACTGGCAATAACTTGGTGGGGAGGGGAAATGACCTGAAACCCATTGTACTACTATATCCCATGGAAACTGACACCACAAAATTGTCTTCTAACTGCCACACACCTGCCATAGCACACAAATATGACACATACATGATTATGACAATAAAAATCATTAAATAAATTGATGGACTTTTTTTTTTAAAAGCAAATGGTTCAATGGGTAAAAGCTCTTGCATCGCCAGCAGAGAACATAATTTCAAATCCCCAGAAGTAATGTAAATAGCTGTGTATATAAATGGATGTGTTGTGAGTATCTGTAATCCCAGTATTCCCCTGTAATTCTAGCACTCCTATCAGGGATGGAAAGCAGAGACAAGAGAATTCCCAGAAGCCCTCACAGTCCAACTAACCTAGTATAGACAGCAAAAAACAGACATACATCTCAAACAGGTTGGAATATTATTTCCACAGGTGTACACACACACACACACACACACACACACACACACACACACACACACACACACACACACACAGTCAAAGCCTCCCACAACTATAAGAAATTCTCTATTAGATAAGAAATGTGATTAAACATTAAAACTTAACTCCTCTTTTTTTTTTTTTTTTTTTTTTTTTTTCCCCCGAAACAGGGTTTCTCTGTGGCTTTGGAGGCTGTCCTGGAACTAGCTCTTGTAGACCAGGCTGGTCTCGAACTGCCTCCAGAGTGCCTCTTTCCTTTCCAAAAAGCCCCTGTGAGCAAATCACCAGTAAGTCATACAATGCAGTCCTGCACAGCTAGTACACATATATGGGGGTGGTGGGCAGGAGGCCAGAAGACTGAACTACCTGGTTTGTTCCTCAACTAGCAACATACATAACCAAGAATCTACAAATTGCATTTGCATACAGCAAATACAACATTTTGATGAAATAGAGCAGTTTGAAGCCATTGTTGCTTCACCTGAGAAACAATACTATCAACATGACCAAATGACAAGTATAAACACTTGCCAACCTTCGTGACAGTCCATCAGGAAACCACACAGCCCTAGGCATGTCCATCTACAGTTCTAGGCAACTGGCTAGTGCCACAAACTCTCCATTATGGTTCTCTGATTCAGGAATGGACCAGCTTTAAGTGTGAAGGCATCCAGTTAGATAGATTTGGGTAAATGAACTAGAGTGCCATCCTGTCTGTCCTTCCGCAGTCCTGACAGTGAGATGTTAACAAAAACTTGCCTTATTGTGCAACTTAGGGGGCACAGATGCTATACTCAAGACTAACTGAGACTCTTCAATGCCCACCTAATTCAGATACAGGGCAGAAAGATCTGGCCAAAAGGGGAGCTAATGCTGAGCATGTGGATAGCTGAGGCAGAAGACATGAGTTTGGGACCAGCTGAACTACATGAGAACCTATCTCATTACCATGGCCTTCTCTAGAAAGGTCAATTCATAACATCAATGAAAAATTCCCTGCACTGTTTTGAATGTGATGGTGCACACCTGCAGTCCCAGCACTTGAGGAGGAAGAATCAGGATTTCAAGATTAACCCACCCTGGATTACATGAGATACCCTCTTAGGATAAAGTAAAAACCTCCTTCCTTACCATATGTCAAACCAGTGTTCAACATCATAATCAACATAAAAATTTAAAGAATCTAGAATAAAGTAAGGCTATATATACTATGGTATTTGCTATGTGGAGAGCAGGAGAACAAAAGGAATTCTCAGGGTCTCTGGCCCACTAAGCCAGCAGCACCCAATCACTGAACAAAACCCAGTATTTTCACATAGCATTATGTGCAATCTCTCAGCTGTCACTTGACAAGAAATATACATAAGGTTTATAGAGGTGGGGGTGAACTGCAGGTCTGTGTGTCTGTGCACCATTTTGTACACCTGATGCCGGTGAAGGCCAGAAGAGGGCATCTGACGATCTACAACTAGAAGAGCAACAATGCTCCTAACCACTGAACCATTTCTCCAACCTGACTGTCTCTGCCTTTAAGAAAAGAATTATTTGTGGACCATAAGATTGCTTAAGTGGGTCAGATCTTTAAAACAATGAGAAAAGAATTAGAAGTAGCTGAGGTTAGAAATGTTATTATTCAACAAATAAAACCCAACCACTTCTAACAACATCAACAGTAACTTATTAGGAAGTGAGTGAGAAAAAATAATTAGTACTCATAATACTCTTAGAAATGAAATATCCTGCCGGGCGTTGGTGGCGCACACCTTTAATCCCAGCACTCGGGAGGCGGAGGCAGAGGCAGGCGGATCTCTGTGAGTTCCAGGCCAGCCTGGTCTCCAGAGTGAGTGCCAGGATAGGCTCCAAAGCTACACAGAGAAAGCCTGTCTCAAGAAAGAAAGAAAGAAAGAAAGAGAGAGAGAGAGAGAGAGAGAGAGAGAGAGAGAGAGAAAGAAGAAATGTCCTACTATGTGCCCCAAACTTAACGTGCCACATAATTTTCACTCCTTTCTACTAGAGCAAAATCCTCCCCTCCTCCTCACACCCCAAAAAGTAATCCCTGGTTATGCATTTGAAGGATCTCTTTTCACTTCCTCTACAGTGACTCACTTCAGAATTTTATTCTCTGCCTAGTTCCTACAGCTTCCACAACTAAATGATGCAAATAAGAGGAATGTATTGTCTCACAGTCCGTACAGTAAAACCCAAGATTACGCTGTCTATCCATAGGACCAGTGCTCTCTGAGGCCGTGGCAAGGTCTGCTTACAGGCCTCCAGCTGCCCGCCTTGGCTTTGTGAGTCTTAAGCAGATGTATCTGGCACACAGTCAGCACTCGATAAATACTATGTATAGTATCATCACCTCACAGTTCACAAAACAGTTAAGTTTTTAAAATAATGTAACTTTTTGATTTTATATGTCTGTTTTGCCTTTGTGTATGCCTGTGTACCACATCTGTGACTGATGGCCACAAAAGCCAGAAGAGGGCATCAATCCCCCTGGAAGTGGAGTTAGCAGTTGTAAACTGCCAAGTGGGTGCTGGGAATTCCATACAGGTCCTCTGGAAGACCTGTCAGTTCTCTTAACCACTGAGCCATCTCACCAGCCCCAACAACTGATATTTTTTTATAAAGATTTTTTAGAATATTTTATTTATTTATTATGTATACAACATTCTGCTTCCATGTATATCTGCACACCAGAAGAGGGCACCAGGTCTCATTGTAGATGGTTGTGAGCCACCATGTGGTTGCTGGGAATTGAACTCAGGACCTCTGGAAGAGCAGTCAGTGCTCTTAACCTCTGAGTCATCTCTCCAGCCCAACAACTGATGTTTTAAACAGGAAGAGAGAATGAACAGAATCGAGATTTGGTTTTAAAAAAACAAAATGACAGTGAAGCAAAATTTGATATGGTTCTAGGTAAGCAGAAGCAGGAGACAAGAAGTCTACAAGGAACTGGGCCTCAAGTATCTTAGAATACTTCATTATTTGTAAATGATCATTACAGATGTAATTAGCTGAGGTCACTGGGGTGAGTCACACCACAATGACAAATGCTGTACAAAAGGGGAGATTTGGGCAGAGATGTACATTAGAGGGAACGAGAAAACAACAACCCATGAAAAAAGATAGCACTGTGTAAGAACTTTACATCTAGGGCTGGAGAGATGGCTCACTGGTTAAGAGCACTGGCTGCTCTTGAAGAGACCCTGAGTTGGAACCAGGGACCCACATGGCAGCTAACAACCACCTGTAAATCCAATTCCAGGGATTCAACATCCTCTTGCTTCTTGCTGGCACCTATACAAACATGGTACACAGAAACTCGTGGAGGAGGCAATTGTTCATACAAACAGTAAATAAATCTTTAAAAAACTTTACATACAGAATACCCCTATAGATGAGTAGTCTCGTTGTATCCATTTTTTAAATGGGCAAACCAAGATACAATGGTGTTAAACAACATCTGTTCAGTAAAGCCAGGAATTAATCTGGCTCTGCATGCCAAAACAAAGGGCATTCTGGCATGGTAATTCAATTAATCCATCAATATAGGCTTCCCTCTTCGACCCTTTACCTGCCTATCACAAACCAATCAGACCTTTCATTAGAGAAAAGACCAGGTTCTAAGGAAAGGAATGTTGATCTGCACTTAGGGGCATTAAACCCGGAAAGCTCCACAACATTAACTTAGCTATCCACTACCAAAATGGAGGAGAGCAGCAGATAAAACTGCAAGAAGAACGTGGAGGAAGAAAACTTAACAACTTAGCCACAACACACCTACATGTTAGAAATGACCTGAACAAACGAGTACAGGTCTGAAAAGGCTTTTCCCAAGAAGAGGGGCACTGCCTGCAGCTCACTTGGTGCCAAGACCCCAACCCCTATGCCTTCCTAAGGAGAACACAGAAACAACCTAAGGAGGGAGGTAAGGGAGCCCTCAAAAGTAGGAACAGAGCCGGGCAGTGGTGGCACGCACCTTTAATCCCAGCACTCAGGAGGCGGAGGCAGGCAGGCCTCTGTGAGTTTCAGACCAGCCTGGTCTACAAGAGCTAGTTCCAGGACAGCCTCCAAAGCCACAGAGAAACCCTGTCTAGGGGAGGGGGGGAGTAGGAATAGAAAATAAGAGGTGGGGGGAAGAAGTACTTTTAAGTACCAACCAGTCTCCCCACCCCACTTAAGTCTGTTTCATGATACTAGCTAAAAAGGCCTTAAAGAGTTCACCTTTGATTAAGCTACTTTCACAGGCCTAATGACTTCAAGCTCAATTAATTCAGACTATACCATAGGAACTGACTTTTGTCATAGCCAGGATCAACAGAAGGAGCAGTTATTTAAATAAAGCAATTGCCTACTGTTAAGTAGAGGCAATGTGTTGCAGTGAAGTACTTAGTGCCAACAAGTAGGCTGTGTTTTAAGCTTAAACTTGGGAAGGAAAGTAACCCTTCCTATATAAGCCAGTTTGGCTCTTTCAGATCTAAGCCATCTCTCAAGCCCCAGAAAAAAAAAACAGTTTTAATCATGTTACTACCCAGAAGTATTCTATGTGTGAACCCAAAGTTACCATAGAAACTATCCTTAGCTGGAGATGCACTCAGTGGCAGAAAGGGCCCTACCAGTCAAAAGGCCCTGGATTTGATCCTGAGCACCATACAAATAAGAAATTATATCTTTTATGTTATCTATCATACTAACAAGTACACTTATTCTTTATAGTAACAAAAGCAACCCTGTTTATATGCATAAGCTGAAGTTGTCACTTCTGGATAAAAAAAAAAAAAATCTCAGAAGTTGGCAAAATATAGCCCATAGTTCAACATCAGCCCACTGCCTGCTTATGCACATCCTATAAGCTCAGGTGGTTTCTGTATAGGCAAACGGCTGGAAGAGAGGATTAAAAGAAGAAATATTTTATGACACAGGAAATTCAAATGTCAGTGGTCACAGGTAAAGTTGCCTATTGATTTACTTATTTGTTTGGCAGCTTTTGTATGTTAAAAACAAGGTTGAAGGAGGCTGGAGAGAAGGCGAAGTGGTTAAGAGCACTTACAGCTCTGGCAGAGGACCTGTATTTGATTCTGAGCACCCACAAGGTAGCTCACAACCATTCTTAACTCCGGCTCCAGGAAGTCTGATGTCCTCTTGTAACCTTTTCCGGGACCAGGCATGTACATGGTACACATTGATAAACAAAGACAAAACACTCATACATATAAAATAAAATCTTTTCTTTGTTTTTCGAGACCAGGGTTCTCTGTGTAGCTCTGGAGCCTGTCCTGGAACTCGCTCTGTAGACAACGCTGACCTCAAACTCACAGAGATCTGTTTGCCTCTGTCTTGAGAGCACTGGGACTAAAGGCAACCACCATCCAGCATAAATAAATTCTTAACAATAAAAAAGAGAAGGTTGGGAAACTGAAAAGCTTGCAAAGCCTGAGATATTTACTACAAATCCCTTTTCATGAAAGGCTTTCTATTTATAGAAATTATGCAATGAATATTCAACTTCCTTTCTCCAAAAGTCTTCAATTAACTTCCTCTTTCACCCAAGAAAAATATGAATAGAATAGGGAAAAGGAAAGAGACATGAGGGGGACACACACAAAAGAAAAGCAAGGGGAGAGAGGAAGGGAAAGGAGGAAGAATAATGGAAAGTTACTTTATGTACTTTCTGTGCTTTAGATGTGAAAAAAAGACAAACACACAGGTAGTCCCAGATTTTGAGGCTGCTTTCCAGTACCCATAACTCAAGCTAATACACAGATTATCGTATTTTTAATTTGTTTTGCTTGCATGTATGACTATGTGAGGGTGCCAAGTCCACTGGAACTGAAGGTTCAAACAGTTGTGAGCTGCCATGTGGAGCTGGGAATTGAACCCGGGTCCTACAGAAGGGTAGCAAGTACTCTTAACTACTGAGCCATCTCTCCAGCCCTACACAGGATTATCTTTTTAACTCCTGATTGGTTTCTTTCCAAATAAATGGTTGTAACTGCTTCAGATTTAACAACTAATTCAACCACAGGTAGAAACTGATGAGGCAATGGGGTCAGTCTCTTACATGACAGGGCAAAATAAAAAGCCACAGGGCAGGTGGTGGTGTCAAGCACCCTTAATCCCACCACTCAGCAGGCAGATCTCTGAGTTCAAGGCCAGCCTGGTCTACAAAGTGAGTTCTAGGAGAGTCAAAGCTGTTACACAGAGAAAGCCTGTCTTGAAAAACAGGGGGGGGGGGGGACAGGGGAGGAGGAGAGAGGGAGAGAGAGAGTTTTCAGGCAAAGTTGATGGCTAATTCATAAATGAGTCAGAAATACATGGACCAATACGAGGGAGCAGAACCACAAGTTTGAGAACAACCTAGACTATATGCTAAGACCAAAGCCAGCTTGAGCAATTTAGCAAGACTGTCCCAAGATAAAATTTGTAAATGGTTAAGGAAATTGTTAAGTGCTTCAAGCATGAGCCTAGCATGCTGCAAGGCCTCTGATTCAATACCCAATACTGCCGATAATAATACAAATAATAACAAAAACAGTAATGCATGGATTGGATTTTGGTGAAAATACACCTAACTTTAAGAATTTGAGGGGGAAAGGCCAGGCATACACATGTAATTCAGCTATGCAAGAGGCTAAGGAAGAAGGATCCCAAATCCAAGACTTGACTATGCAACTGAGTGAGACATTAGCTCAACAGCTAGGACTCTAAAGGTAAATAAATTAGGTGGGAAAGTGACTGGCATAATTCCCTTGGAGCGCTGCTCAATGCAGTGGACACAATGCATTCGGAGTTCTGGAACACTCAATACTCTCCCATATCAATCCATCAAGTAGCTAGTTTCAGCCATTTCTGGTTTTTTTGTTTTTGTTTTTTTGTTTTGTTTTGTTTTGTTTTGTTTTGTTTTGCTTTGCTTTGCTTTGCTTTGCTTTTTGGAGACAGGGTTTCTCTGTGGCTTTGGAGGCTGTCCTGGAACTAGCTCTTGTAGACCAGGCTGGTCTGGAACTCACAAAGATCCGCTTGCCTCTGCCTCCCGAGTGCTGGGATTAATAAAGGCGTGTGCCACCACTGCTCGGCTCAGCCATTTCTGCTTAAAACTGTCCTGAGGTTTTAGTAGAGGGGACATTCAGCTCCTATTTAAAATTATTTGAAAACACAGGCTCCTCCCTCCCTTCCTGTAGCATGAATTCTAATTGGTATTAATAATAATTAAAAAAAAAAAAAACTCAGAGTCAGCTATTGGGATGAAAGCTGAAAGATCAGAGAAGCAAAGTGGCCAGCCACTAGGAAGTTCGTGCCTCTACCAATGCTCAGAACAAAGGGGTGGTCCTGTCCTCAGACTGCCTCCTGGGACTTCTGCCTCAGAATGCCCTGAGCTCTGCCCTATATTCCTCTCTCTGCCCAGCCATACCCCTGTCTCCACCTCCTTAGTGCTGAGATTAAAGGGGTGTCACTTCAAGTGCTGGGATCACCTTGGTGTGAGCTTTTTGTCTCTCTTTTAGACTGGATTAATTTGGTGTAGCCCAGGCTGGCCTTGAACTCACAGTGATCTGTCTGCCTCTGTCTCCTGAATGCTGGGATTAAAGGTGTGTGCCACCACTGCCTGGCCTGTATGGCTAACTAGTATGGCTAGCTAACTCTGACCTTCAGGCAAGCTTTATTTGTTAGATCATAAATAAAATATCACCACTCCTACTTAAAATGGTTTGTAAACACAGGCTCTTCCCTCCCTTCAGCTTACTGTTCCACAAATGCCTGAAAAGCAAACTCAGCTCAGTTAGTTGAAGCAGTAACAATCCCAGTTATTATAAGCCAGTATGTTTTAAACTAAGCAACGGTATTCCCTAGGGTCAAATAATTGTGATGTATTATCTAGCAAAGCTTTCTATGCCAAACCAGATCTCTTCTTTCCAAAACTCACATTTCTATAAAACCGGAAAACCATGTGGGAGGGAAGAATTCAGAACATGTAGATTATTTTTCCAAAGCAAATACTTGGATTAGTTTTAAGAGCTGAGAGAAGGGGCGCGCAGAGCTGCACTGCCCTCTAGAGCCTCCTTCTGATACTTTTAGCCATGAAGCAATTAAATTCTAATTATAAAGCTCTTCTAATTACACAAGTGTTCAGTATTCTAATATTGTAGGCTGACCTTTTTAATGGATTAGTAGTAGTTGTTATTAAAGCTTACAATATTTCAATTACTCACTAATATTAAAGGTCAAAGATACTTCCCAAAAGAGAAAGGAATTGTGCACCCAAAACAAAATTTCCTAACTTGCATTTCTCTAAAAAAAAGTTTTAAAAACAGCTCAAACTGAAGATATCCATAAAACAAAGACTACTTGGAGCATATATTAATTAACTCATAGGGCCAAGGTTTCTGCCTAGCAAATTCAATCTTACACACACACACACACACACACACTCAACCAATAGCCCATGCTCCTCACAGCTCTCTCTTTCTCTCTCTTACACACACACACACACACACACACACACACACACACACACACACACACACACACACACACACACGATTTCTCTGTGTAGCCCTGGCTGTCCTGGAACTCACTCTGTAGACCAGACTGGCCTCGAACTCAGAGATCCACCTGTCTCTGCCTCCTGAGTGCTGGGATTAAAGGCATGGACCACCACTGCCCAGATAACAAACGGTTCCCTAATCAGTTCTCTAATTCAGGGCAAGAAAGAAAAAGATGACAGTGATAATACTGGCCAGTCTTTATCAATATATAGTGTGCCAGATAGTTTTTCTTGTTTTCCAACATTTAATCTTCTATTCCTTTAAACATCACCTCCATCCACAAGGTGAATAGAATTTTTAGATAAGGGTAAGAGGTGGTGGAGTTTAAGTAACACATCCAACGTCATACAGAAAGTGGTGTCGGGATTAAAGGCTCAGACCCAGAGCTGCAAACCACTTCCCATGAACACCCTGGCTACAGTGGCTGACTGACTGAATTATACAGCCATCACTACAGCTTACTCATTTGGTTTTCTTAGGAGCTTAGTATGTTCTAAGAACTTTTCCTGCTACCAAAATTCAACTGAAGCATTCGATGGAATTTACAGTTGTGGGTGACATACATTGTTGGAAAACAACATATACTTATGAGCAAGCAATAGAATTGTAGAAGATAAACCAGACACAGTAACACAGGGTGACAGTTTCACTCTCCTGCAGACTAAGCTCTCCTGCAGACTAAGACTGAAATGAAGTCCAAATCATCAGACAAAAAAAACAAATCAAGAGCCTAATGGTGAAGGGCTACAAGCAGTGCACTGAAGCCAGCTTTGGTTTGTCAGTTCCTCAGACAACACAACTCACCAGTGTAACTGCAGCCGAGAGGAGGGCACTGGCCAGAGATTTTGTGAGAAACTTACAAGAGCCAGTGCTAGCCTGTGGTCCACAGCAACAAATCTAAATTGTGCTACAAATGGGATGAAAAACAAAGAACTATAGAGATGGTGTGATCTACAGTTGTGAAAAGCTTACATAGGCAGTCTCCTGTGGAAAACAGATTACACAATGACAAAAAGCAAGCTGAGGAGGCTACTCTTCTAGAACCGGGCAAGACAAACAGTGGTCAATGGGGATTTGCTACATGAGCGGATGCTTCTAGAGAAGATGAAGGTGAGGGCCAGAGTGGTACAGTGTGTGTATACAACTTGCTGCCTATCATCAGTACAGCTACTGAGTGTCGAAAACTCGTCACTTTAGAAGAGCCACATAGGAATTTACTTAAGCTCTTTCAGCACCTTCTAGCCCACTCAGGCTGAAGTCAAAGGCTTCAACTGTGGAACGGATCTAACTGGATTCACATTTTTATGCCCTTCCTTTCAAGCAAGTTGCTCCCCCTCTGCGCCACTGCCTGTCTTGGCATCAGCACCACCAATGGCAGCAGCAATGTCATCCTGTTAGTGTGACTCCCTACTCCTCCTCACTCAGCCTTCTCAATCCTCTGTCACTGTGTCCTTCCTTCTAGCAAACTCCAGAGAGGTCAGAAGGAACCCAATAATTGTCAACAAAGAGTTTAGCTTCTGACACTTTTACAGACAGCTATTAACTTCTACAGAGAACAATTAAAGGTTTCTTTGGTGTTACTTCAGGTCTCTAATCTTCTATAGTGGTTCCTGCTGGCTGACTTCTTTCAAGACACACCAGCAGATTCAATTCTTTTTATCTGTTTACTACAGCAGGGCCTCACTATGCAGCCCAGGCTGGATTCAACCTATGACCTTCCTGCTCTACTGAAATTACAGGGATGAGCCATTATGTCTTATCTTTTTTTTTAAGTCCCCATGAAAACTTATTCTGCTCCCTTCCAGAGCTACTAAATACTAAAAAGTTCTCGTGTGTGCCTTCAATAGGCTCACTCCTCCCAAAATGAGAAGGGAGAGATGAGAAAAGGAGAACCTAGTTTTCAATCAGGTTTCAAAACAGGAAAAATACTCATTTCTTAGGGGCTCAGTGGCCATAAACAAATGGTAGTGATATCCTGTCAGGCTGCCCAGCTCTGATTGTGCGGCTCTGTACCGTCTCTCGGACACCCTTCTGCTCTGCCATCAATTCTTTTCTATCTACCAGATACAATCATACTCTTGCCACTGACTAACCCACAATAAACATGACAGATATTGTGGTAGCTCACCACAGGTGGTGGTAGCTCACACTGTTAATCCCAGCACCCAGGAGATGGAGGAAGGAGGATCTCTGTGAGTTCCAGGCCAATCTGATCTACAGAGCCAGTTCCAGGACAACCAGGGCTAATTACACAGAACTTTTGTCTTGAAAAACCAAAAACAATCAAACAAAAAACTGCATATTTTTATAGCACATACCAACAGTACCTTGAAAACTAGAATTAGAGCCAGGCAGTGGTGGCACATGCCTTTAATCCCAGCACCTGGAGGCAGAGGCAGACAGATCTCTGAGTTCAAGACCAACCTGATCTACAGAACAAGTTCCAGGACAGCCAGAACTGTTATACAGAGAAAACCTGTCTCAAAAAAATAAATAAGTAAAACAACCAGAATTAGAACAAAGATAGAGTTTCACCTACTGGTGGGAATCACTTTTACTACCAATGCCTTAAAGTGCTACAAGCAGACACTGTTATTTAGGAACAGAACATTGCTGGCTTCTAGCATGACAGCTCAATGCTATTGCTATTCCTTTTTAAATTGCTGAGGAGAAAGTGCAGCAAGCTGCAGGCCTAGTGGTGGCAACAGCTCCCTTCTGCCCAGATCACTGTAACTTTAGCAACCACAACTGCATCAAAGCCAGGCCCCCAGGGAATTCCCTAAGAGGGCTAGACTCTGGATCTTCAGTAACTGTCAGAAGTTGCACAGGGAAAACAGAAAATACACTAAGAAAATGTCACACTAATTACCAACAAGGTTTCCCCACTATACAGACATTTCCCCAAAAAGGAGAATAATAACTTTAATCAGTATTTCTCAAAAGTGAATTTAAATGCTTCTGATTAATATATGCATATATGTTTTCATTCCCTAGTACATGCATAATATAATTAAGTAAATGCTACATTCAAATCTTTTGGCTCTTGATGAAGATTGTGAAAATATGTTTATCCTGAAAAGCAGTAGTAGCACAGGAGAAAGGAAGAAGAAAAAGGCAAGCATTGTGAATGATAATAGAACACAAACTGGACTAGAGAAAAGACCATGTGTCTTGGGAGGACATATCTTTCTATGGTGTCTGCCACAGACACAGCACCCAGAACCAACCGTTATATAAAAGGAAGATTCCCAGAGAATGTTTTGTTGTCAAAAAACAAAATAAAATCTAACCAAACTCTCTAAGAGTGCCTAGTTCCCGCTACCGACACATGGGCTGCTCTAAACCTTGATCAGAGAAAATTCTCCTCGCAGTGGAGGGCAGTCCACAGTGAAATGCATGATTTCTCCAAGTGCTCTAAGAATAAGAATGAAGGTTCAACTCTAAAGGGGACGTCTGTTTTAACAACTCCTCCTCAGCAAGTTGGAGAGGAGGAGGAGAGGATGTTAGGAGCCGCAGGAAGAGCAGGAGCCTCTCTGAAGTGCTGTCCTCTGAACTTGGCCCAGCTACTGCATGGCTACTGCAATCCTGAGCTCACTAACCTGGGACTACCTACAGAGAACTGGCACAAGTCAAGCCAGACCCAAAGCACGGCAGCGGGGAGCTCAGACCTTCTCCATACTGATGAGCTACCAGTGCAGACTTGCAGCTGGGGAGAAAGAACCAGGCCAACTGACGGTTTCCAGAGCTCCAGTGATGGCCCCACACCCAGGGAAACACAGGCAGTACTAACTGCACTTAGTGCCTGGGGGGAGGGGGACTGGGGAGAAAGGCGACATGATATTGAGAGGTGGGAGCAAGCGGGGTATTGATGGGAGCTGAAAGGAGGAATAGGGGACAGATATATTTCATTGCACTCATGTAAAATTCTATAAAACAAAAAATCTAAAATTAGCAGCATACTAAACACTAATGAAACATTTACATCTGCAAAGTTTCATTTTTTCCCCCAACGGGATCTTTTTTGTATAAACTAAAAAAGTCACAAATATAAGTCTGATTTCTAGACATCCTAAAATAAAGATTTCTTAAGACAAGTTTGAGGCCAACCTGATCTACACAGCAAGTTCCAAGCCAGACAGGACTGCACAGTAACAGGTAGAACAGAAGAGGAAAGGGAAGGGGGAGAGAGGTGTTGTTTGGTTTTTTTGAGACAGGGTCTCATTATATAGCTCTGGCTGTCCTAGAATTCACTATGTAGGTCAGGTTGGCCTTGAACTAAGAGATGCCTGCCTCTGCCTCCTGGGTACTGGGATTAAAGCATCACCACTAATGGAAGAAAAGGTAATTTTGAAGTGCCAAGTAAGAAGAATCAAATCTCGCCACATGAAGCTATCTGGGCAGTGTGTTCTAGCTTGAATGTGCGAGGGGATAGCTTGCTGTATTTCAGAATTTCTGATAAAGACAAATTAAATACTTAATTTCAGACTAGGAAAATTCGTGTCATCACTATAAAATTATTTTTCTTTCATACTCTGAAATACATTCATGTTACGATAAATCTTTCCGCCTTAAACCGCCAAGCCCCACCGCCACGGGGGGTGGTCTCCGCCAGCCGCCCAAGTTCTGCCCGCCACGTGGATGGAAAAAATAATACAGAGACATATTAGGTACAAAGCTGCTTGGCCAATGACTAGGATTTCTCATCTCTTAGCTCAGTCTTATTTACCATAAATCTATATATTTTATAAGACTTACAGAGAATGCCTTTAGCTGGCACCCTCGCTTGCTGGTGGCTCACATCCTGCCGCTAGAGGAGGTGAACAGGAAAAAGGGGCCCTTCCTGTTTCTCCTTTCTTAAATATGAGTCTCCTTGCTATGTCACTTCCTGCCTGGATCAGCACTTCTCTACTACATTTCCCAGAATCCTCTTTGACTCCTAGTCCTGCCTAACTTGCTGCCATTGGCCAAACAGAACTTTATTTAACAATCAATAAGATAAACACATACACAGTACATCCCCCATCATCTCCTCTTTTTTGTCTAAATAACAAGGATAACTTATCTTTTATAATAACTGAAGATAACTATAACTGTCTTTAAATTTTTAATTTAGTAATTATTGTGTGTGCATGTATGATGCTTGTATGAGTGAGGTTGGATGGGGGGAGGGATAACTTTTACAAGTCCAACACTGATTCCAAGGATCAACTTTAAGGTTGTTGGGCTTGCCTGGCAAATGCTTTTAACTTTTCAGCCATCTTTGCTGTCAAAATCAATACTCTAACCAGACATTTACATGAATGGGAAGGATAAGAACACGGAAACCCAGGTCAATTGTGAAAGGCTGATTCTGAAGCAATGTGGGCCTAACTAAAGAGGAAAAAAGCAAACCTCTGTACCTCTCTTCATGCCCCATAGTCTCGTGATGTCAATAAGGACATGGCCCCATCACTAGCATTTCACCTGAACTCTACCAAATAAATCTATATGCATGGAAAGGTAGCTACGCAGAGAGTCAGCTCTTGAGCTGTGACTCCCAAATGACACAGTATGCCATCTAGGTTTCCTTAACTGTTAAACAGAAAAGTAAGGGCATCTACTTCACTCATGGCATTATTTGTTTTGTTTTCTTAAGACGGGGCTCTCAATCTCTATGAGTTCGAGGCCAGCCTGGTCTCCAGAGTGAGTGCTAGGATAGGCTCCAAAGCTAAAGAGAGAAACCCTGTCTCAAAAAAAAAAAAAAACAAAAACAAAAAAAAACAACAAACAAAAACAAACAAACAAAAAAAAAAAACGGGGCTCTCTACACAGTCTGGCTGTCTTGGAACTTGGAACTACGTAGAACAGGACGGCCTCTAACTAAAGAGATCCACCTGCTTCTGCATCTCAAGTGCTGGGATTAAAGAAGTGTGCCAACCCTCTCTAGCTCCATAGTGTTGTCACAGTGGTGAGTTTCTGCAATGTAATGGCACTCTCAGTCTGTTGTACAGATGCCCGATATCATTGATCAAAATTCAGTGATCCTAGAGTGTACTCTCAAAGCTCATCCACTGGGTCAAATGATGGCTGAGAGCTGGAGCACTGAATACCTAAGCCTTGAGACTCTGGGCACTAGAAAGAGACAGCCACTGCACTGCAAGGAGCATCTGAAGGGAGTGCCTGGCAGGTGTGTGTCAACAAACCACCCGCATACAGAGATCCTGCCATCTGATGGAAGAACAGGAATATGGAAGGATCCCTGAACCGTATTTGTTCATTTCCTAACTACCCCTAAAGCCAGCACTGTTCATGGAGAAATGAATCTCTCCTCTCTAATGGTCGGAGACAACAGGCTCCACTGGGTTTTGTATTTTAAGAATTGAACCAGACATGGTCAGACTTAGCTCTTCTAGTGGCATCCACAGAAGCCAGTCTCTGGTCCTGACTTTTCAGCAGTACTTTCTCCTATAGCCACTACAAAGAGTTAAACAATAGGGTAGTTCTCTTCTCCGGAAATGTGAACAGAAAGCAGCATGCTTCTTCCAGGCAGCAGAGAGGCTGTCCCCAAGAGATGCCCCTCACAAATCAGCAGCCTGCACTTCTAGAGTAATAATGGCAGCTCAGCCTGACCAGAGGAATTCAACTTTCTAAAAAGAGGAAAAAATGTTTTGAAACATGAAGTTATTTTATGTCCAGATACAGACCCACCTACGGTAACAAGAACAATATTCTGAGAGGAAGCAAGTTTGCACTACTGGACTCAAGAGATCTCTCTGATGGAAGACATAAAAAGGAAATTCCATGTTTTCAAATCTCATAAATAACCAGCCTGGTAGTGATGGTCCCTCGACACCACCAAATGTAGAATGTGCATAATGCACAAAGACAGTGTTGATTCTACAGACAACCTCAGAAAAGTCACTTTCTTACATTTTGTATTTTCATACTAAATATTTAGGAGTTCCTTCATTTAAAGGGGGGGGGGAACATGGGGGACACTAATGATTAGCATCATCTAGTCATGTTAACAGCTCAATACCAAGCTCAGAAGCAAAAGAAACCTCAGACCTGAAATACTGTCTTTCCCCTTGATTTTAAGACCCTTGTGGTACCACTATCCCAAGAAGTTTCTTAAAGGATAGTCTAAGATTTTAAAAGACTACTACTTTAAAATAAAAGGTAAAATTTACATTGCTCTTATTTCTACAGCATGACCCAGCCTAGAATAGCAGGAGGCACCATTATTGTCACCTGTGTGTGACGAAGACACAGAGTGACCTGTAAGCAGGCCTGGACTCTGCTCTTACTGGTTGCTGTGCTGCTCTTCCAAAGAGAAAAATATGAAGCTAAACTTTAAATTTGATTTTTTTTCTCTAAGGGAAAAAAAAGTTAAACCTTTGTGTGTACATAATTCCAGGGCACCTTGAACAATACAGCACACACTTGGAGGTCAGATGACAATTCTGGGGTCAGCTCACTCTCTCCACCTTTATGTAGGATCAAGAGGCAGAACTCAGACTGTAAGAACTCAGGCCTTTACTTACAGAAGCACATTGTTGCCCTACCCCTTGCCTCAGCTTCATCTGTACTGAAAGGAAAGATACGAACCAACATGCCCAGATTTGATGGCTTTAGTTTCTGCTTATTTTAATTTACTTCACGTGTATGGGTGTTTTGCCTACATCATGTCTGTGCACCACATACATGCCTGGTATCTACAGAAATAAGCAGCTGTGTGGGTGGGTGCTAGGTATCAAATCCAGGTCCTTTGAACAAATAGCCAGTACTCTTACTGCTAAGCCAGCTCTCTAGGCCTCTGAGTTTCATTCTTTCTACCTAAAAGTTTTTTTTGTAGTTTTTTTCTCAAGAAAACACACACACACACACACACACACACACACACACACACACACACACACACACACACACACTCTCTCTCACTCACTCACTCACTCACACGGAACATTTCACATTGTCTCCTAACCATGAGAGACATGGAAGACCTAAATTATGTGATTTCCAGGATCCTTCCAAGAACTACTGAGTGACAGAAGTCTGTCAAATGATACACAACTAAAGAGTAGAAATTCAGGAAAGTCCAAGGCAACGGCAGACCACTTACAAAAGTAAGAGTGTTGGCAAACTGACTGTAACTGAGTGGTGCTCAGCCAAAGCCAAAGCACTGACAGTGAGCTGGCAGGTTTCCTGCACCCAGTCAGTCCCCTTTCCTATTCCACACTCACTATTTCAAGTACAAGCCCATTTCCTTTAGAGCAAACTTCTGGGATCAAAAGAAAGAAAAAAAGAAAAACATCCCAGACCGCTTACACAGACAATAATTGAAAGTAGCAACAAGGAGAGATGGACTGCTCAGCTGCTCTTGCAGAGGGCCTGTGTTGAGTTCCCAGGATGCTCACAACTTGCCTGGAACTCCACCTCCAGGGTCTCTGACACCATCCTCTGGCCTCTGAGGGCATACATGTGGACTGACACAAACATACACATAAAAAATAAATTACAAAAAGTAAAGTGCCAAACCAAGTCACTACATATTATTTTGCTTTCACGGTTATAAAAAATACTTTCTAAAATATTTTACTCAAAATCTTACTTAAGGAAATTTGATTAGAAACTATTACTGTATATTGTTTAAAAATAATAATAATCTGTCCTGGGCTATTAGAAAGAGATGTATAGCATATTATTTTAATAGGCCTAAATGAGGAAGGCTCAATATTATT
Organism: Cricetulus griseus; assembly: GCF_003668045.3. Lineage (NCBI taxonomy): Eukaryota > Metazoa > Chordata > Mammalia > Rodentia > Cricetidae > Cricetulus > Cricetulus griseus. Next base: position 6,047,305 of record NC_048595.1, read on the forward strand.
TTAATTTTTAAAGGTCTGTTTATGAAATGCAATCATCTTCCATTAGAAATGCAAGCTGTGCTTCAGCAAGAGGCTATGTAAATGATTCACAGGAGATTGCTCTCCACGATCTCCTCCCTCTCCTGGGAGTTTCCTCCCGAGGTTTCATCAAACCACTCAAGCCATTATTAAGGGTGCCTCCTTGTGATGACAGGGAAAACAACAAGAACACCCTGTCTCATTCTCCTTCACACCGCCTCGTCTAGCTGAGTGATTCACACCTTCAGTCAAGAGTAAAATTAATTCTACATATTCTGCATATTTTTGCAATCATTTATTTTCATGGGCCAGTTAAGATTACTAATAGTATTCAAAGCAAGAAATTCATATTTTTACAAGTCATAGGTTTTAATTCACTTAACTCTTTTGATATTTCTATATGAGAGGGTTTTTTGGCTGAAATTAAAAGAAATCTATCTATTACATGGTATATTTTAAAAGATTTTAAAATATTTACTCAAAGTCAAGACACTCCAAAATTTAAATTAAATTCTCTCATATTTAAAAACGCTAATGAAAATGGCTGTTTTAATGCAGCAGCATCTGGCTCATTACAACATTTGGTTTTAACTAATAAATCCTTAATTATTAAATTCTGGTATTCAATTTCTTTCACACAGATAAGCCAAACACATACTGCTACAATTACAAATAGCTGGTATAAGTTACTTAGATGGGGAAAGCCTTTCTCTTGATGCTACGGCTGTTCAATGAGAGCCCAAGTGTCTCAGTGACACACACATCTCACCATTAAACATTGGAGCTCTGCTACATGTAGGTGCCACACTGAGTGACGAGCAAATATTTGACACTGCTGGGCACTGGAGCATAACACACAGAGTAATATGTGTGCTTGTGCAAATGAGCCAGTTTTGTTTCTCCCAAGCCCGTTTTCAGAATAAATGTGTCAAAGAAGAATGGAATCATGTGCCCTGATTCCTGCTCCCCACAGCAGACACTCCCCCCCCCCCATCTGACGTTTTTATTACGGTGTTACCAAAGATATCTATCTAATCCAGGGTTAACTGCACATCATGAAGTCTAAAAGGCCAGAATCCCCGAGAGAACATGCTTGGTTTTAAGCCTTAATATGGGCGGGGGCACTTTTGCACTTCCGCCCCCAATTCCTTTTGCTTTTTTAATCAGCAACATGTGACAGTACTGACTGAATATTGTACAATGGAGTTGCAGAGTGTGTGTTCAATCGTTAGGCTTCCCAGAAGATTCATTACAGTTACATTAGAAAGTCAAATCAGGCAATTCTGCAGTCTGGTAAAAGCCAGTATCTGAAAGAAGGTTAATACAAAAGAATTTCATTTTAAATAGAGGACATTTAGGACTTTAAAAAGCAACATTATGATAAAAATTTCAAGATATTTGCTTTGGCATGAACCAAGCTTTACAGGTCTCATTCCGAGCATATTTAAAAGCAGTTCTAGGGAAGGCTAGGCACACGGGGGAGGATGCTGTGTGAGCTTCAAGGTCTGCCATCTTAAAAGATCCTCTTACTAAGAACACAGAGAAGGAAGGATGTTTCACTGTCCATCGGTCACCCTAGGGAAAGGAGCCCATGGTTCCTGATGATGCTGATAAAGAGGGGTCAAGAAGTGGTCCACCCGTGTCCATACAAAGCACTCCAACGACGTGGAGCCATGTAAATAAAGGTAAAGGATTTTAGCTCCATGGCATATTTCTATGACAAAATCAATAGGTTAAATGTTTTCATATACTTGTCTGTGACACGCACAAACACACACATAGCAGGTAGAGAGGATCTTAGCAGACATCATGTTTAACTGGTATTGTGACACACACAAACACACATATAGCAGGAGGAGAGGGATCTCAGCAGACATCATGTTTAGCTGGTATGTGTGCATAACAGTTCCCTATCTCTAGATTTCAGGCTTCAACAAGCCTGTGACTGATCTTATTTTTTTGACTTGTTTCCATTGCTTTATCAGTAACCAAAGATAAAAACTAATTATCTATTGAAATAAAAGCCTCTTTATTTAGCAGGGCTGATTTATGTTCAATACAAAGACTCACCTTTCATGAGCAATTTAAAGCCCAAATACCATGGCAAGAAAAGCTAACAGCAGTGGTAACAAGCATAGAAGGAGGGTTCAGAGCTACCTTTGTCAGCTATACAGATGGACTTTGCAAGCCACTGGCTGTGCTTAATTTAATATGAAGCTAAATACAGTCAACACATCTGGTGCACCACTGACGGTTATCACCATAAATTAAATCTGACATTACACACAAACCCATTCAATATTCTATTTTTATTCCCATTTTACCTTAAACACAAAACTAAAAATTTACATTTATTTTTGTTTTTCATTTCCTAGTTGTAGAAAAGGCAGGTTTTGTGAAATCTGCTTTTTACACAATTTGGAGTGCATACTTCAAGGGTAGATTTAAAAAAAAAAAAAAAAACACAAATCCTTTATTTAAGATGTCAAGGGGCTCATGCAAGTGAGGGCACCTTTGCTTTGGGTTTCATTCACGTGTGGGGAGTATTAACAATGTAGGAGCTGGGTTTGGTAGTGCACAGTTTTAATCTCAGAACTAAGGGGGCAGAATTGGGAGAATCACTGTGAGTCAGCAGTATGTGATCTACATACTGAGTTCCAGGACAGCCAGGACTACATAGAGAGATCATGACTCAAAAAAGAAAGCAGGGAGGGGGTCAGTAACGTAGGACTAGAAAGGTGGCTCAGTGGTTAAGAGCACATACTGCTACTGCTTTCCAAGAGGACCTGGGATCCATTTCCAGAACCTACATAACAGCTAACAAGTGTCTGTAACTCCAGTTACAGGGACCCACATCCTCACACAGATATGCATGCAGGCAAAACATCCATTCACATAAGATAACAATAATGTTAAAAAAGACAGAGACACCATGAAGGCAGAAAGAAGCTAGCTGGAAAGATGGTGATGGGGTGGGATAGAAAAGAAAGAGAAAGGGTAATGCATGAATATGATCAAAATCCACTATGGACATGTATCAATGTATCATAATGAAGCCTACTGCATAATTCATAGATACTGGTCAGCTTAGCCAAAGCACTGAGCTTACAGGTCAGTGACAGACCGTGTCTCAAGGCAATACACAGAGAATGACAGAAGACCTGAAGGACTCTTCTGGCCCCCGCACGGGCATGTACAAGCACACGCTTGTACACTCATGCCCAAGTACATAACATACGCATGCAAAGATAGAAAACTACTTACAAATCTCTTCTAAAATCAACATCTCTTCTTGTATTCCCAAGTTCTTAATGGCATGTCTTATACCCAAGCTAAATGGCCCCAGGCAAGAGTAAGAGCCACTCTGACAACTATCAAATCCAATTGGTTTTTACCTCTACAATACCTCCTGTCTGTCACAACTCATTTCCACCACCGTTAGAAAGGCTAGGCTCCTACTGCCTTGCACTCAGGCTCCCATCTCTACAACTTTGGTTTTTGTTTTTTAAATTTATTTATGTACATGAACATTTGACCTGAATATATATAGGTGAAGCATGTGCATGCTTTGTGCCCTGGGAGGTCAGAAGAGGGGGGCAGATCCCCTAGAACTAGAGTTACAGACAGTTGTGAGCCACCAGGTGGGTGCCGGGAACCAAATCCAGGTCCTTTGCAAGATCAACTTGTGCTGTTAACTGGTTGCTGAGCCCTCTCCAGCTGCCCTGTTGCTTCTGGTAAGATCCTACAAAGCAACCCTTTGCTCAACAACTTTCACATGCACACACAAGCACCTATCCCAACAGTCAACTTTCAAGATCCAGAGCAGCACCCTAGAAATGGCTTATTGGGTGAAGATGTCTACCTCCAACTCTGACAACCTGAGTTCAATTCCCAGGATCTCCAAAGAGAAGAAGAGAACCAACTCCTGTAAGTTTTCCTCTGCCCTCCACATAAGCCGTAGTATATGTGTCCACACAATACACATATAGACACAAAATAAGTAAATGCAATTTTTAAAGATGTATTTATTTATTTATTATGCATACGGTGTTCTGCCTGCATATATCCCTGCAGGCCAGAAGGGGGCACCAGATCTCATTAGAGATGGTTTAATTCCCACCATGTGTTTGCTGGAAATTAAACTCAGGACCTCTGGAAGAGCAGCCAGTGCTCTTAATCTCTGAGCCATCTCTCTAGCCCAGGAAATGTAATTTTTAGAAATTAAGATTAGCCAAGAGATAGCGGTGCAAGCATTTAATCCCAGCACTCTGGAGGCAGAGGCAGGCAGATCTCTGAGTTCAAGGCTAGCCTAGTCTACAAAGCTAGTTCCAGGACAGCCAGAGAGCTGTTACACATAGAAAACCTATCGTGGGGGGGGGGGTCTTTGTAAGCTGCTGTTCTAGTACCATCAGGAAAGCCAACATTGCTGCAGGACCAATTAAACTTCATAGAGAATTGTTTTAATGTTAAATGTGTTTGGTGTTGTTTCAAACCAACAGTCATCTATGTATCCCTTTAGTCAACCATGGACCCTATGACTGTGCTTACAGTCTGGCAGGAAACAGAGATGAGCAATGATGATACAGTGAAGCAAATGGTAATAATGGGAGTTCCAGGAAGGCTCCCTGAAGGAAATTATGTCTAAACTGTGTCAGTCAATTTTCCATCACGTGGTGAACACTTGAAACAACCAGGCCTTAGAGAGGAAAGGTTGGCTGGGTTCACAGTTTCATGGCACACAGCACACCATGGTGCGTGTGCAGCACAAAAGGCTGTTCACTTAACAGTGACGAGGGACAGAGACAACACTACTCTCCCAGACATGTCCCTAGTGCTCCAACTTCCTTCCACTAGACCCCACCTCCTAAAAGTCCTACCAACCCATGACCAAGAGCTACAGAAAGAACATATCTTGAACACATGAAGTCTTTTCAGATACTTCCAAACCCCAGCAAAAATGAAGCCTGAAAAATAAGGACGATTTGGTCAGGCTAAGAAGTGAGTAACATTTTACCAAGTGAAAAATAAAATCAGATTTGTATTCTTAAAAATGTCAAAAGCCTCGCCAGGCATTGGTGGCACACACCTTTAATCCCAGCACTAGGAGGCAGAGGCAGGCGATCTCTGTGAGTTGGAGCCTGGTCTACAGATCAAGACAACCTCCAAAGCAATACAGAGAACCCATGTCTCGAAAAGAAAAAATAAAAAAAAGTCAAAAGCCTCAAAAGAAGATAGCACTGAGCCAATAAGGACAAGAAAATACAGATTTGCAACATTATAAGAAAACAAATCACGAGCTGGAGAGATGGCTCAGCGGTTAAGAGCACTGACTGTTCTTCCAGAGGTCCTGAGTTCAATTCCCAGCAACTACATGGTGGCTCACAACCACCTTGAATGAGATCTGGTGCCCTCTGCTGGCCTACAGACAGAAGGCTGTATACAAAATAAATAAAGTCTAAAAAAACATGGAAAAAAAAATCAGAACTCCAATAAGGCCCCAACTCATAAGCAGTAGGACAGACAGGTACCAAGCATTAGATGATGTGGGGAAATAGAGCCTTAACCCACTGGTGGGAGAGCTGTAGCATGATTGTCCTGGTTTGCTTTTGGTTGTGATAAAACACTGACCAAAACTTGGGAGAGAGAAAGGGGGTTAGTTTATTTGGCTTTTATTCATAACACATCACTCAAGCAGAAGCCTAAAGCGGAGACCACTGAGGAGTGCTGCTGACTGGCTTGCTTTTTATGGATGGCTCAGCTTGCTTTCTTAGCCCAGGAACACCTGCCCAGGAGTGGTATCACTCACAGTGGAATGGGCCCCATCAATCATTAACCAAGAAATGCCACACAGACACACTCATAGGCAAATTTGATGGAGGCAATTCCTCAACTGAGACCCTCTCTTGCTAGGTGAAACTAATCTGTGTCAATGGTATAAGCTATTTTGAAAATCAGTTTGGCAGTTCCTCAAAATGCTAATGCAGAGTCCTGGCATAAATCTACAATTTCCCTTGTAGGTCTGCACCCAAGAGAAATAAGACACATGTTCATAGCAATGTTGTTTTGCAAACAGTATCTTCATCTATAAGGAAGACAACGCTCATACCACAGATGCTGTCATGATGCCTAAGTATGGTACTGTCACAGGGTGCAGGACCTGACACAGGACAGACAACACTGCCAGGAAAAATCATTCCCATGGATCACCAATCATTTGGCCTTTTCTTTCTCAAGAACACAAACGCACGTCGTCTTCCACACTGTAGAAGCACAGAGCACTTTGGACAAAACTGCATCTAAATGGAAATGCCACCCCGTAACAACAGCACAGGTGTTCATTTAAAACCCAGTATATACAAGCTATGTCTTTACATTCCTCATCTTACGAAGTAACCATTCTTACACTGTGAAGAACATGCAGTTATACACAAGCATGTGATAAAATGGTGCATTTTAATACACTATTGGTAGTAGAAACGGGTGCACACGCCAATGTTCCCAGCACAGTCTGGGCTACAAAGCAAGGCCTTGTCTCACAGAGGTGGAGGAAGGATGACTGCACTCTCTTGTTTATTTCACCTCTATTCTCGAGAGTCAACAAATGGCTCATCCCACGACAGATGAACAGATAAAGAAAATGTGATACACATACATAATGGAATGCTATTTAACCATTAAAACATTGAAATTCTGTCATTTGCAACAACATAGAAGGAACTAGGAGATTATTAGACTATATTAAGTGCAATAAACCAAGCACAGAAAGACAAACGCACTGATTTATGGAAGCCAAAGAAGTTGGTCTTACAAAAGTAGAATAGTGACAGTAGAACAGAGAAAAAGACGAGAAGAGAGATAAGGGCTGCAAAATGGACACTAAAACAGAGAGAGACTGCAGAGTTGGCAGCAGTTAAAAGCACTCTCAGGGCATCTCACAGGTGTCTGTAACGCCAGTCCCAGGGAATCCAACACCCTCTTCTGACCCTATGGATACTAGGCACACTGTGTTATACAAACTCACATACTGGCAAAACATTCATACACATTAAGTAATAAATAAATCTTAAATTTTTTGTTTGTTTGTTTGTTTGTTTGTTTTGAGACAGGGTTTCCTCTGTGTAGCCCTGTCTGTCCTCAAACTCACAGAGACCCACCTGCCTGTCTCCAGAGTGCTGGGATTAAAGGCATGCACCACCTCTGCCCAGCATTTATTTTTTTAAGGATTCTTAAGAATTTAAATATTAAATACTAAACTTCAAATAACAAAGCTCAATAGACAGGATAAACTAGGGCTAGTATTCAATAGCATAACAGAGATGGAGAACTTCCAATTCATAGTTACAAAATAAGAAGAGCCAAAAGTTTTCCAAATATAGAAATGATCTGTGTCTGAGGAAAGGGAAATGTTAATTACCCTGACCTGATCATTATACACTGTAATACTGCTACTGTTTAACTCTGAAATGTCTGTCCAACCTAACAGGTTTGTATTTTGAACTAGTTCCCCAGCTGGAGGTATTATTTGGGGAGGCTGTAGAGACTTCAGGAGGTAGGGTCTAACTGACCAAACCCCTCTTTCCTCCCACAATCTCTGCTTCCTTGTCCATCATGATGGGAACCGCTTCCACCATACATCTGGCCAACATGATCTGTACTGCCTCAACACACACCCAACCATAGTGAATGAGTTGAAAAACAAAACAAAACAAACAAAAAAATCCTTTCCTCCCTAACTATTAACAGGCCTGTTGTCACAGCAACACAAAAGTAACTACCACAATCAATATACAAGTGCTGAATGGCCATAGTTCACCATGTAAGTATAAACAAACATTATGTAAGAATTGAAGAGGTTAAAAATAAGGTCATTTCCAGAGCAGGGGAGATCACTCAGTTTCTAAAATGCTTGCTGTATAAGCATGAGGACTTGCGTTTGATCCTCAGCACCAAAAATAAAACACTTGAAGCCAGGTAGTGGTGGCACACGCCTTTAATGGCAGCACTTGGGAGGCAAAAACAGGTGGATCTCTGTAAGTTCGAAGACATCCTGGTCTACAGATTGAGTTCCAGGACAGCCAAGGCTACACAGAGAAACCCTGTCTTGAAAAATCAAAACAGTAATAATGATGATGGTGATGATTAAAAAAAAAATTCAGTGTGGTAGAACATAAATCATAGCGCTTGGGAAGCAGACACTGGGCTTCCTAGTCAGTCAGCCTAGCCAAACGTGCAAATCCCAGGACCAGTGAGTTATCTTGTCTCAAAAAAGCAAGGGTACAGGGGTGGTGGCGGCACTGGAGCAGTGGCTCTCTAGTTGGGAATGCCTGCTGCTCTTTCAAAGGACCCAAGATCAATCCCCAGAACCCACATCAGGTGGCTCAAGATCACCTTCAACTCCAACTCCAAGAGACCCAACATCCTGTTCTAGACTTCACTGCCACTGCTCCCACACACACCCATGCTCAGACACAGTTTTTAAATTAAAAAGAAGAAAGAAAAAAAAAAAAAAAGGTGGAATCTGAGGAACCAACACTCAAGGTTGAGTTCTGGCCTCCACCACATGCACAGCCTCTGTCTGTCTGTCTGTCTGTCTGTCTGTCTGTCTGTCTGTCTGTCATCTATCTATGTATCTGTCTATGTATCATCTATCTATGTATCTGTCTATCTATCTATCAATGTATCTATCTATGTACCTATCATCTATGTATCTACCTATCCCTAACACACAAACTAATTAGTTAGTTATCTCTACATGAGAAAAAAATTATTCCTTTAGGATTTATTTATTTTCTATATACACAGTGTACTGCCTGCAGGCCAGAAGAGGACGCCAGATCTAATTACAGGTGATTGCTGGGAACTGAACTCAGGACCTATTAACCTCTGAGCCATCTCTCCAGTGGGGGGGGGGGGTAAATTTGGCAAGCATCAACCTGTTTAGAAGGAAAAGAAATTGTTTCTTTAAAAGAAAAAAACTTATTTACACCAAGTGAACATCTGGTCTGCACCTTTCATACAGTATCTAATCAATAATAAAAGAGGAATTTTGTTGATTGAATTACCACAAGGTTATAAAACTCTTAAAACTCCAAAATTGTTACTATTTGACACCTCAATTTAAAAATCTACAAATCAAACATCTGTCCAAACAGAGATGTTCAAGAAATAGTCCATTCTTTGGCAATAAACTAGAACTGAATTAAATTGTATCCAGATGGTGTGTCTTTCATATGACATTTTATCCACACAAAGCAGATACTGAAAATAACTTGCTATTTTTCTGAAATTCACTAGTAAATGGAAGGATGGATGGAAGAATAGGCAGACGTGCAAGCACAATGTCTCCTTCAGCATTCATAACTTAGTAAATAATTATTTTATTCACATTTTAGTTTTTCTTATCAACTTTACATATCCTTTCTTTTTTTCATGTAACTCAACATAGCGGTAAGTGTTAAAGAGTACCAATATAGCATGCATCCACCACTTAGATTTGAAATGTTAACATGTGGCCATGTCTGCTTCAGCTCTTTTTCCCCTAAAGTAATTAATGTAACAGTGCAGGTGTAAGTATTCTCTACCTCCTCTAGTTTCAAAAATATTTTTATTGAAGGACCTAGAAGTGCCTAATCTTTATGGTTCCTAATTGTTTTTTAACTATATGCATAATGTTATAATATTTTAGATATACTAGGTGTGGGGGGGTATGTGAACATCTTAGTTATTTTTCTATTGCTGGGGGGGGGGATTTAAAAGACACAATGATGAAGGCAACTTAAAGAAAAAGCACTTAGTCCTTCCCAAACCGTTCCATCAACTGGGGCCCAAACATTCAAATGTATGAACCTCTGGAGACCATTCTCATTCAAACCACCTCAGTACTTGTGTCTTTTGCAGACCTGGGGATCAAACTTGCCATGTAGTCAGGGATATTCTGGAAGCCCTAATCTTTCTGCCTCTGCCTCCTGAGTGCTAGGATTACAGCGTGCATGCACTACTAGGCTTGGCTCTTTCATCTTTTTTCTACTGTGGCTACTAGAAAATAAAAATTACATATATGGTTCATAGTTAAGGCTCATCTTGTCTTTTTTTTTTTTTAATGCTTCATGAATTTACAGGTCATCTTTGCACAGGAGCAATGGTACTCATACATATGTACATATTACACATATATACATATATATAAATCTCTTTTTTTTTTAGTATGTACACTGCTAAAGCAAACACTTATCTTGTATTTATACTGCAGTGTTGTCCTAGATATTGCAGAGCAGCACCAGAATAAGTGCCACAATATCAGAATCAAGATTTAGACAACAGGGCACAGTAACACATTTGTAGTCCTAGCTATTAGTGAGGTCTGAAATAGAAGGCTCATTTGAACCCATCAACTGGGGGACTAGGATGGGCACAGTAGCAAAAAGCCATCTCATTGAAAGGAAAAAAAAAAATTGCACTTAGAAAAAAGGAGCTGGAGATGAACTACGAAGAGCACCTGCTACTCTTGCAGAGCATAACCTCTGTCCCCAGTTCAGTTCCCAAGACCCACTTGGCAGTTCTCTATTTCCAGTTCCAGAGGATCCAACAGACACTCCACAAGTACTACCCACACACGATGTGCACACATGCATGCAGACAAGACCCTGGTATGTATTAAATAAAGATAGGTAATTTTTTTTAACTATGTACCTTTCATCCCATCACTTAGGAGACAGAGACAGGCAAATCTCTGAAAGTTCCAAGCCAGTCTGGTCTACATCATTTCAGGGACATTCAAGAATTGAGATGGGGGCTGGAGAGATGGCTCAGAGGCTAACAGCAATGGCTGCTCCTCCAGAGGCCCTGAGTTCAATTCCCAGCAACCACATGGTAGCTCACAACTATCTATAATGAGATCTGGTGCCCTCTTCTCTTGTGCAGGCAGAACACTGTATACATAATAAATAAATCTTTAAAAAAAAAAAAGAAATCATATTCTGGGGAAAGGAGGCTTCTAGGTTATCTTTATACACCAACAAACAACCCAAATAATGGCTTCATTTCATTTTCTTTGTGTGTCTGGAAAATCACTCTCCCAGTCAGTTCAATAATAACTTGGATAGAGAACAGACCTAATAAGTCCTTCATTCATCTAATAATTTCTGTTCACTAGGCACTGGGGTGCCATGGAAAACAAGACTACGGCTTGCTTTCTAGTATGTATAGGGAAGGCCTATGAGAATAATAAACAAGTCAACAAATGTCATCCCAGGAAAGTGCTCTGTAGAAGTCATATGTTTAAAAAAAAAATCAAGAAACAAAAACCAGTAGTCATCTTTCCTATCCAATCCTATCTTTAGCATCAGCTTTTAGGAGTTCTTGGATACTGTAGACACTGAGATTTATTTTAGGGGTGATAAATTCGTTATTCCAATGTGTTCATACTACAAATTCATTTTCTATGTAAATATTTTCAACCAAAGCATTCTGCAAAACAAATATACAGTTCCCAAGGACTTCACACAACAAAATACAAGCACTGTGTCATTGTCCTAATTCTGATAACATGGAAATGCTCTGTATAGCTTAATGCTTAATTTGGGGTAGAGGAGAGTCTAAAATAAAAATCAGTCACTTTTTATTTTATAAAGAAAAATAAGAATATCTTGCTAAAAACTAGGTGAAATGAATTCCAACAGTTAAGCATCAGGCACTGTCAATATAAACCTGATCTAGGAGGCACAGACACCCAGACTAACCAGGTCAACCTCTGCCCTTCCCCTGCATAAAAAGAAAGGACTCCCCAAATCCTAGAATTAGATAAACTACTAATGTGTAAGTCAGGAATAAACTGAGCCCTTACTACCGTCAGCTCTCAGCACTTCCATGCACCAATTCACTACACATCCATTATAAGCCGTGTTAATTTAAAGACATAACACACAACTGGGAGGAAAACAGCAGATGTCAGAAATGTTCAATGATAACTGAATGCTGCCAGCAAAGTACAGCAAACTCACACAACAGAATAGTACATATCGTACAATCCTGAGAGTGCACTGAATGACTGCAAAGATGTTAATGTTTTCATTTTACTGAACAGAGTAACTGAAAAACATATCTAGTGCGATGCTGTTTCCCAGGGCTACATAATAAGATGCTGATTCAAATATATATATTTTTTCCTGTAGAGAAAAAAAGGTCTCAAAGAATCATTACAGATAGCTAGCATTAGTTGCCTTTTTTTTTTTAAGACAATTTCTCATATGCAGCCCTGGCTAAGCAGGCCAAGCTATCCTCAAACTCAGAGATCTGCCTGTCATTGCCTCTGCCTTAGTGTTGGGATTAAAGGTATGTGCCTCCACTCCTAGCTTATGATTGCTTACTTTAGTGGGTTCTGTTTTTGTTTGTTTGTTTTGAGAGAGAGAGAGAGAGAGAGATAGTTTTAAAAAGCCAAGAGACTGATATTGGGGTTCAAGCTTAAAGATGAAGATCAGAGAAGCAAAAAAGCCAAATCAGTAGATCTTACCTCTACGCAACTGAGAAAGCAATCCTGTCTCCATAAATCCTCAGAGGCCAAAGCTTTGAATTCCTGTCTCCTCTTCCTTATATTCCTCTCTTCATCCAGCCATACCCTCCTGTCTCCACCTCCCTACTGCTGGAATTAAAGGCATATGATCCCAGATGCTGAGATCACCTTTGTGTGAGCTGTTTCTTTTAGGACTGGATCAATTTCATGTAGTCAGTGTGACCTGAACTAACAGAGATCCCTCCTCCTCTTAAACCTGAGTCCTGGGATTAAAGGTGTGCACCACCTCCTAGCTTCTATAACAAACTAGTATGACTGCTTTGCTATTTTGATCTCCAGTGACTTTAATAAATCATGAACAACATATCACTGTGTGTGTGTGTGTGTGTGTGTGTGTGAGAGAGAGAGAGAGAGAGAGAGAGAGAGAGAGAGAGAGAGAGAGAGAGAGTGTGTGTGTGTTGCACTCATCAGTGTGTGTCTGGGTATGCTTATGGTATAAAGGCCAAAAGTTGACTCTTGGTAGTTTGCACAGTCATTCTCCAGCTGACAAACTGAGATAGGGTCCCTGGCTTGGGACTAGAGCGTGCTGATCCCGCTCGTCTAGGTAGCTTGCTCTGGAGATTCCCTGTCTCTGCCTCCCACGTGCTAAGATTACAACCAAGCCACTACAGCTGCCTGTAGTTTACATGGCGCTGGAGATCTGAACTCCAGTCCTCATACAAATGCTTCACCTGGAGAGTCATCTCCCCAGCCCTACTTTACTCTTTTCTAAGCATGTTTTCTGGCATCCTAAATGAATGCACACAATCACTTTACAGACTAAGGAAATAAAGGGTTTTATTTAAAGCAGGTGACAGACCAGCACACACACATTTAGTATCAATGGTATGTGAAATCATGAAGACAACCAAAGCACAAGGCCTGGTCTGTGGGCAACCCTTCCTCATCTACCTAAGTCTTCCTCTCAAGAACCTTCTGCCATAGTGCAGAGTGAGAGTCAACCACACAGACCCTATGTGGAACCACCTCAGCACAGACACAACATGCCCCTCACTAACATAGCCCACTCAAGACACTCCTCTTGAGAGAGATCACCCCAGCAACCCTGAGCCCTGCACAGTAGTCTGTTCCCAGGGCCCAACAGAACCTCCCCTTAGTCCTGTTTCCTGTCAGCATCTCTCAGATGTCACTGCCTTTCTCTGGCTGGCAACTCCCTGTTTGTTCAAGTCCCCAATTTCTCCATTTGGAGAATTATTTACAACCTGTATACAAACTAATTCACTTCAAAAACTTTAAAAAGAAAAGTTGAATCAGAGTTGCTCTGTCATAGAGATAGGAATCATTCCATACACACAAATGGAATTGTTTATTCATTACTATTATTGTAATCTTGAATAATCCAACCCTTATCTGCTTTTCCTGAAAATCATTTCATTATTCTAGAAGAGCAGAATCCAATCATGTTAACTGTTTATCTATTCCCCAAATATTTGGTCATATAATTTCCCCCCTCTGAGACAGAACTAGCTTCAAGCCTCAAGCCCACAACCTTCCTTCCTCAGTACCCCCAGTCTGGTTACAGGACTGTGCCCCCACAATGGTTTCCATTCTGATCTGGCCATGCCAGAGTTGCCCAGCCTCTAAGTATTTTACAAACAGTGAAACAGCTGTCTCCTCACCAACTACAGCATACATACATGAACTCATCTAATTCCCATAATCTCTTCTGAGACATTATTATCACCATTTTATACTAGAGAAAACTGAGGCCTGGGGAAGGTAAGTGGCTTCCTCATTTACCTGAAGTTTCTAGGTGGCAGAACTGAGGTTTAAAGTGGACAGTCTGTGCTCTTAGCATTGTGCCACAGTCTGACCCACAGCAAACTTCTCCCCAGGGAGGAGTCTTTCAATGGGAAATATTAGCAACTCACTGCTCCATAGCACTTACTCTCACTCAGTAATAATCCTAAAGTCTTAACCAACCTGCCGCTTGCATCTCAATACAGTATTTCTGGGTTTTGTTGCTGTTGTTGTTTTGGTTTGATTTCAGTTTTTTTGTTTTTTTTTTTTTGGGGGGGGAGTCAAAACAGGGTTTCTCTGCATAGCCCTGGCTGTCCAGGAAATCAGAGATCCGCCTGTCCCTGCCTCTGGAGTGCTAGGATTAAAGGCTTGAGCCACCACGGCCCAGCCAGTCAACTACTTCCTGTGTAAATTCCCTAAACTGATGTCACTTAAGGGACATTTCAGTAACTTTTGATTATCTGTTACTTTCCTCCAATAAGCGTTCCTAGTGTAAGTGCGAAAGCACAGCTAGCTGGAGTCTGGAGGGAACCGGTGCGTTCCTAGTGTAAGTGCGAAAGCACAGCTAGCTGGAGTCTGGAGGGAACCGGTGCGTTCCTAGTGTAAGTGCGAAAGCACAGCTAGCTGGAGTCTGGAGGGAGCCGGTGCGTTCCTAGTGTAAGTGCGAAAGCACAGCTAGCTGGAGTCTGGAGGGAGCCGGTGCGTTCCTAGTGTAAGTGCGAAAGCACAGCTAGCTGGAGTCTGGAGGGAGCCGGTGCGTTCCTAGTGTAAGTGCGAAAGCACAGCTAGCTGGAGTCTGGAGGGAGCCGGTGCGTTCCTAGTGTAAGTGCGAAAGCACAGCTAGCTGGAGTCTGGAGGGAGCCGGTGCGTTCCTAGTGTAAGTGCGAAAGCACAGCTAGCTGGAGTCTGGAGGGAACCGGTGCGTTCCTAGTGTAAGTGCGAAAGCACAGCTAGCTGGAGTCTGGAGGGAGCCGGTGCGTTCCTAGTGTAAGTGCGAAAGCACAGCTAGCTGGAGTCTGGAGGGAGCCGGTGCGTTCCTAGTGTAAGTAAGTGCGAAAGCACAGCTAGCTGGAGTCTGGAGGGAGCCGGTGCGTTCCTAGTGTAAGTGCGAAAGCACAGCTAGCTGGAGTCTGGAGGGAGCCGGTGCTCTCCAGGTGCTCTCCACCGTCTCCGTGCCATCAATATCTGAGCTCCCACTTCAGGGTTTTCCCCGTGGCTGTTGTTCGTTGTTTTTTTTTTTTTTTAAGATTTTATTTATTTATTATGTATACAACATTCTGCTTCCATGTATATCTGCACACCAGAAGAGGGCACCAGATCTCATAACGGATGGTTGTGAGCCACCATGTGGTTGCTGGGAATTGAACTCAGGACCTCTGGAAGAGCAGTCGGTGCTCCTAACCTCTGAGCCATCTCTCCAGCCCCCTCTAAATGTTCTTATATGCTCTATTTTTCATATTTGTCAAATTTCTATGTATAGGTAATATTCTCATTCATTGCTTTTTGCTTACTAATTCCACCAGAATATAATAAGCTTCAGAAAGCCAGGTTTCAGGGTTTATGTTTGCTTTCTACTACTATTAGCTGTTTTATTCCCTATTTTGTCATAGGTTTTCATTCTATTTATTTTCTATATGGTATGTGTGTGGGTATGTATGTGCCATGGTACACATGTAGAGGCTAGAGGACAACTTTGTAGACTTGGCTCTCAAAATCTTTTCAGGGGTTCCAGGGATTAAACTCGGGTTGCCAGACTTGCAAAGCCAACTCCTCCTTTACATGCTGAGCCATTCTGTGGCCCTCTTCTCTACTGAGGTCATCAGTGTATCTTAACACTATAAACTGTGTCTGGCAGGCATTAGCTATTTAATAAATATGACAAACTTTTTTTTATGCAAACTGCACGAGGCTTTATTGTAGTTGTTTAACGAGCTAACCCCATGTTAGCTCGGGTCTTTCATCCATCCACCATGGCGGATGGCTAGGAAAGACGCTGCTAAGCGTCTGCATAGAGATCTTATAGGGCAGCGCAAGGGGAGTGTCTAGAGGTACGCACAGGCTCAGGATTGGTGTGGCTCCAGGCTAGGAGGGCTTGCCCTGTGTTGATTGGTCAACTGGTTGTTATGGCCCATAGGACCTCCCAGGATGGTTGCTATGCTCTGTGCGTCATTGCTGTGCACTTGTCTGTAAAGCACACCCAGAGCCGTAAAGCATAGCGCCACCAGCTAACTTCTGATTGGCTATGACAATGTATTTTTTTAAATGTATTATGTATACAGTCTTCTGTCTGCATGTATGCCTGCAGGCCAGAAGAGGGCACCAGATTTCATAGCAGATTTCATGGTTGTGAGCCACCATGTGGTTGCTGAGAAATGAACTCAGGACCTCTGGAAGAGCAGCCAGGGCTCTTAACCTCTGAGCCATGTCTCCAGCCCTAAAAAACCAATTTTTTAATTGAGTATGCATGTGTATTTTTCTAGAAAGAGATCACAGTGTTCATCAGATTAATAAAGCAAGCTACTAAGGCTTTTAAATGTTCATTCTCAAGCTTTTAATGACTATAGAAAAGAATCTTCTAAAAACGATAAAACTCCACCCAAAAAAGTTAACCATGATGAGCATCCTTAATCCCCGCCCTCTGGGGATTAAGCAGCAGAGGCTGCTGGATCTCTGTGAGTTTAAGGCCATCCTGATCTACAAAATAAGTTTTAGGATACCCCCCCATCCCACCCCCTCACACAACTAATCCCAGGACTTGATGTTTTACAAAGAGCAGCTGCCATAGGTAGTTTGCTTACATTCTATACTCCTCACACCAACTTTGAAAAGACAAGAAAGAGGAAGAGGAGGAGGTGAAGGGGTGGTCACTTCAATTTAATGGTCTAGAATACCATCTTAGTAGCTTTCTATTGCTGTGCAAAGACACCATGACAACGGCAATTCTTATAAAGGAAAACATTTCTGAGACAGTGGCTTACAGTTTCAGAGGTTCAGTCCACTATCATCATGGCAAGAGCGTGGCATGTGCAGGCAGATATGGTGCTGGAGCTCTTCCATCTCGACTCAGATCCAACAAGAAGTTGACTGACTGGCACACTGAGTGAAGCCTGAGAAAAAGACCTCAAAGTCCACCCACACTGTGACAAACTTTCTCCCATAAGACCACACCTCTTGACAGTGCCACTCCCTCCACCCACTTTTCACAGCCCCACTGTATAAAGTACCAGGGCTAACTTAATGTCTCTCTCTAGCTAAAGCAGCAAAGAATAGTGGCCATCAGAGTCAGCCAGTGTAATTTGGCTAGTTCAAGAATATTACCCAAGGACTTTCTCTACTTCCATTCCAAAGCTGGGGAACAGACCCAAGACAAAGCATGACCTCTATAACAGCCTCACTAATGTGGAATAAAGACATGTTTACTCATAATACAACCTGTCTGTAAGGCCTTAAGAAACCACTGTAGAATGGATGTCATTTAACATACAGCTTTTGAATGAACCATAAAGCATAACAATGAAAGGCAGCCAAGCGCAGCCAGAGTTGCTAATGGATTTCCCTAACAGACAACAGACAGGCGCCCACTGTATTCCATATTGCTAATGGATTTCCCTAACAGCAGACAGGCACCCACTGTATTCCATATTACTGCTGCAACCTATTTCACACTTAATATTAAACAGGACTAGTTGAACACAATCACACTAAATGCCAGAATTCAGCATATTACCTATTCAAGCATACAGTCTACAGACACACCTTTTACATTAAATAAATGAGATTAGATTATAGATCAGAAATTTACACAGCTGCTGTCACAGAATCTTCCTTGTTCCATTAGCACTGTGGTTCTTAACCTTCCTAATGCTGCGGCCCTTTAATACAGTTCCTCATGTGTGGTGGCCCCCCAACCATAAATGTCATTACTTCTTCATAACTGTAATTTTGCTGCTGTTATGAACTGCAATGTAAATATCTGATATGCAGGTTATCTAATATGTAATCCCTGTGGAGGTCACAACCCATAGGTTGAAAAGCACTGCATTGGCAGAGTTCACAATACACCGAGTCACTTTCTTACCTTTCTTAGTTCCACTCCCAACCTAAGGAATTTCAAAGATACATCATGTACAAACATTCTGACAGAAAAGCATTCTCAACACTGATTTACAGTTCCCTTGAGCTAGTTTTAACTGGTAATAAAACTTGCATCTCTCGGTGTACATCAAATCACAAAATCCAAATCCAACCACCCCTGCTTACCTTACCACTGCCACCCTAACCCAAGGCCCCATCCTGTTCCACACAGATTACCACAAAAACTTCCAAAGCAGTCTCCTAGCTTCTACTCTTCCCGGCAGCAGTATAACTACACAGTGGCCTCGAGGTGTGATTCTGACAGCTGACGTTCCCATTAAGTGCAGAATGGCAGCCACAAGGATTAAAGTGGTCCACGGGGACCTCTGCCCTGGCCCCTGCTTCTCTTTCTCTCTAAAGTACTACTGCTCTTTCTACTGCTCCTTGACCACAGCAGCAAGCTCCCACCTGGAGACTTCTGCACTGATGTTCTGTCTGCCGTCAATGCCCAGATCTCCGAACGCTTCCTCACCTGCTTAAGGCCTTCTCCAATGTCACCTCTTTAAGAGCTGCCCTGAATAACCAACCCACTTAAAGCAGCAAGACCCACAACTCTGCCACTGCTGCTTCCTCTCAGCAGCCTGTAGCCTCATCTTACAATCTGTTTAATCTAAGAAGTGAAGCATATACTCCCTTATTCAAAATGAAATCTGAGCAAAGCAAATGCTGGTTTATTTTATAGGCTCTTCATTTTAAAATGAGTCACAATGCACACCTCCTATAAATAAATATATGCTTTGCTGTATGGCCTTCCAGTATCACTAATTTAAACTATCGGGGTGGGGTGTATGTATGTGTAAATAGGTGGACACTTGCTTATTAGTGTGAGCACTGAAGCCAGAGATGAACATCAGGTGTTGTTTTCCATGGCTCTCCTCCTTATTCTTTGATGGGCTCTTCAGATAGACTGGCTACCCAGCAAGTGTCCAGGATCTGCCTGTCTCTGCTCTCCTCCATATACACACACCACTACCATTCCCCGCCCCCGCCCCCGCCCCTGCCAACACCACATCCAGCTTTGACATGTGTGCTGGTTACTTACATTAAAGTATCTTAAAAGATACTGTGCATACAAAAGAAAGTTTATGTTAATGGTTGACATAGTAGGAAATTCTAATGAAAAACTGCAAGTGCCCAGTAACAGTAAAATACTGTATATGTGTATCCTTTGAAAGAGGTAACACAAGCTAGACAAGCCACCACAAAGGGGTCAACAGAAAACAAGACTAATCTCAGTGCTCTCAAAGGTCACAGGGAGCAGTTGCCACTCATGGTGCAGCATGACAAGAAATGTCACAGAGAAGTACTGGTACCATCGGAGAGCACCCTGAGTGGTATTTTGCCCAAGGAAAGATTCTCTAGATGAAATGATACCTAAACTGATAAACAGAAGATAAAAAGACAGGATTGAAAGCAGAAGAAAAAACGGGTGTAAATACAATGAGTGTTGGGAAAGAGAGACAAGAGAAAACAGAATCATAGATGAAAAATCTAAAACAAAATAAATTTCTACTTTTTGATAGTTCACTTTGCATAAAATGACATTTTAAAGGGGGTGTCACTAATTCTTCTCTGAATCAGTATGTCATTTTTTACCTTGAACCTCTCCTATATGACCAACATGAGTGGCGCACAGAACAATTTTAACATGCCACAAGCACTCAAGACACCTGCTCATCGGGACCGGTTGGCTAGCCACAAATTCGGAAGGCTGACTTACCATTCCCAAGCTCTGGCTGAATCCTTACTCTATTACCACTTCCCTGTTTACTCAGACGCTAACAGAAACTGTGCCTAACATTCCAACCCCTCTGACCTGGTCTACCTAACTCGCATCTCTGCTCCTGGTACCAGGCTCTCTTTGCTTGGCCCTATGCTCTCTTGCCTCAGGCTGGCCTATGTTTGCATGCCCAGTCCTCTGTTCAAGTAGTATTCACCTATTCTTGGCTTCTTAATGAATCACTCGTCAATTTATTTAATCAACAACAATCTCAGGGCTGGGGAGATGGCTCAGCAGTTAAAGACACTGGTTGTTCTTCTTCCTGGGGTACTGAGTTCAATTCCCAGCAGTCATATGGTGGCTCACAACCATCCATAACTATAGACTCAGAGAATTCTCGTGGAATCTGATGCCCTCTTCTGGTGTGCAAGATGTACATGCAGGCAAAATACACACACACACACACACACACACACACACACACACACACACAAATAATACTTAACAAATCTTTAATAAAAGTTGTCATGTTAATATAAAATTAAGCTATATTAATGTTATGCTAAACAGCTACATGCTATTTTTGTCCTGGACAGCTGTAAATGCTGCATTCTTGAAGCCCTTTTTTTTGTTGTGAGGTCAAAGGTAGTATCTTTATTTTTCTTATAATCTGATAACATCAGCATTAGATTTGAAAGATACATATCCAATACCTGTTGACTGGCTGGTCCTGGATGTAAGGCTAGACCAGACAGCATTCAGTGTCCAGCTGTTTTTCTCTGGAACTACAGATGTACATACCAAAACTAGGACTGAACTTATGTGCTCCTCTGGCACAATAAGCAAAGCATAGTCACCAACTGTGCAAAATTAGCTATAGAAAACATCATTAAAGTGAAAAATTAAGAGAAAAAAAGTTCTTGTTTTACTTTTTTGAGACAGGGTCGCATGTTGTCCAGACTGGCATGAACTTGGTATGTAGTTAAGGATCATTTGAAATTCCTGATCCTCCTGCCTCTGCCTCCCAAGTGCTGAAATTACAGATGTGCTCCACCACATTCAGCCTCAGCAGAAAGGGTGCAAGGATGAAAGCAACCTCCCTAAGGATACAGCATAAAATGAAAGGCTGCTAGTTCACACTGATCACCTGACCTAACCTCAAAGGATGATAAGCACCTTCTCACAATTAATGTAATAAATACATAAAGATGGTTCTCCCGAATCTTTTTCAAGTTAAACACACAATTCTTGAGTATCAGTAGGAACCACATAGGAAAAAAAAAAACATGTTTCAATCTGCCACTCTTTAAAAGCCAAGTAAAATAAATAAACCAAAAAGAGGGAGTAAAACTGCCCCAAATTAACAGGACATACCAAGCATGTCATAACCCAAATCTGACCAATCCTTCACTAGAACACCCTCAACAGAGCATAGGGAGTTTCACATAGAAAAGCCAATGGGAAAGGTATGCCTCCTCACCAACTTCTCATAAGCCACCAAGTTCCTAAGATCTAGTGTAGAACTTTCTCTGTGAAATATACATATAACTTGCTGGGCGGCAGTGGCTCACGCCTTTAATCCCACCCAGCACTCAGGACAGGCTCTAAAGCTACACAGAGAAACCCTGTCTCACTCTGTGTTTAGCTAATCATCCCCACCATCAATCCTACTGACCATTCTCATAATGAGCACTCACACTGAAAAGTCCAAGCACTGGCCTCTAACTCAACAGCAGGACCTTCTGTGAACAACTGCATCAAATGGCTAGGGTTGCTTTTTCAGCAACACCATAGCCTGAAGGTTAAAGTCCTCCACAATCATCTCTATAAAAATAGATCTCATGATGACTGTGAAAAGGTAATACATGGTCATCCCTAAACAATCACCTACCAGAAGACAACTGTCACTATACAAATCAAAACTCCTCAGAAAGTCGGTGATGCAATTCAGTGTCACTGCAGTCTTCCAAAGGGAGCAAGCATCACAGCTGAGTGCATGAAGGTTGGACTTCTCTTCCCTTTGCTTTAGCAACATTCAGCCATTGGTCCTCCCTCTAGACAACAGCTGCTTTTGAGCAGTGTCTTACACCAAGCATTTTCCTCAAATTTAAGAAGGTCTGAAGAAGCTGTGAAGGGTGAGAACATCAAGAAGCAAGGATCTGTTTTTATATAGGAGCTAAAAGTGAACTGCTGTGGTGAGATGCACACATTCGTGACAGCTGCATCAATGCTAGAGAATCCCAAAGGCTCACAGAGCAAGCTCAGCAGCTGGTGCACCACCAACATGTGCTGGGCAACTTTCACATGTCCATCCTCAACAGTCACGCCATCACCCAAAGACGCCTTGGACTTCAGAGTCACTCTCACACCAGCAAGGCTGGCAATCAGCATCCTAGAAGCTTGTAAGTACAAGGTGCAAACATGGACTTGCAGGCATGTGGAATTTAACCCACCTTTCATTGTCACTTGAATCACAAAGAGGACAAACTATCCCAAATACCCAAAACAAAAGTGAGAACTTACATCAAGGCCTCATGAGAACAGGCTAGTTCAAATCAGTAAAAAAAAAATTTAAAGACCTACTAGGTACTTGAATTACAAACTAATCTTGACTCCCAGAAAGGAGAAAAAAAAAAGTGGGGGTGCCTGTTACGATAAATCTTTCCGCCAAAAGCCACCCAAGCCCTACCGCCACATGGGCACTTTCCACCAGCCGTCCAAGGTGTGCAGGCCAAGTTAGGGCCCCAAATAACACACAGAGACTTCTATTAGGTACAAATGCTGCTTGGCCAATGACTAGGATTTCTCATCTGTTAGCTCAGTCTTAATTATCATAAATCTATATATTTTATAAGACTTCTCTTATTTAGAATGCCTTCCATTGGCGTCCTCATCCCGGGATCAAGTGGTGACTCTGAAAGAAGAGAGAAGGGGCCCACTTCCTTGTTGCCCTTGTTTATATGAGTCTCCCTGCCATGTCACTTCCTGCGGATCACCACTTCTTTACTACATTTCCTAGAATGCTCCTTCACTCCTAGTCCTGCCTAACTAGCTGCCTCATTGGCCAAATAGTACTTTATTTATCATCCAATAAGACAAACACATACACAGAAGCACTTCCCCCATCAGGTGCGGGCTTCAGTGCTTCCTGCTTGAATGGCTGACTAGGGTGGGAAGCCTCTGGCTCTCTCCAGGGACTGTTAACCAGAGTCTTGCCCTCCCTGACCTTACAGATACATAAGTTCACATGCAGGCCCCAGGCTGGCAGACTCTCCCTCCACCAGTCTGAAATGAGACAGGCTGCTCACCCATCACGTGGCACAGGACCTCCCTCCCATCCCACCCACTTTAAAAGGCATGAGAAGGGTCCTCACTTTCATGCAGGCCTGATCTCTCCTCAGAATCCCCACCCTACCACGCTGCCATCTAAATATCTATGCATCATTAATAAATCCCCTATCCAAGTAACAATCTACCTCAGTGTCCCCATTGAACCCCAAACCTGAACCCTTCCAGCTACAGGATAACTCTGTTCTCTCTACATTTTAGGGGCCTGACTGTGGCATCAGAAAGAACTTTCATCTATTCCCACTTCCAGCTCAATCTACTGATACCATCTCCATATTTCTCCACGCTCAATTCATTCACAGAGTTCTTCCATTAAAACAAAGCTGAATGTGTTACAAGAGGCAGGTAAAGCTTTACTATTCTTCTAAGATACTTTTTTTTTCCCTCCACCAGCACTGGGAATTGAACCCAGAGCCATGCTCACGCTGGAAATAAGACACCTTTTAGAAAGCTATTCACAGTGGTGGGCATCTATAATCCCAGAGTGAGGTGTAAAGCCAAGGACCAGTGGTTCAAAGTCAGCCTAGGATACCTGAAACACTGACCCAATAAAAGAAGGGTACTGGATTGTATGTAGCTCTTTTGGAACAGAGTTTTTATCTAAGCCTAAAGAAGACCTGGATCCAATCCCCAGCACCACATAAACTGAAGAGTGTGTGGGTGGGGGTAAATATTTAATCCTAGCACTCAAAAGATGAAAGCAAAAGTTTAAGGTCATCCTCAACTACACAGCAAATCCAAGGCCAGCATGGGATATATAAAACACTGCCCTACACCCTACCTCTTTTGATATATCTACTCATAAAATGAAAAGCAAGAAGTCTGAGAAGGGGCCAGTGAGATGGTACAGGGGGTAAAGGCACATTCCATGCAAGAGAGTCTGGCAAGCTGGGTTTGATTCCCCAGAACTCACATAAAGGCAGAAAGAGAGAACCAACTTCACAAGGTTGTCCTGTAGTCTCCATGTGTGCATCATGACATAGGTGTTCTCGTACACACAATAATAGAAAAGAAGGACATTGCGGAGACTGCTGGGAAGTTAAGAACTCATACTGCTCTTACAGAGGACATAGGTTCAGTTCCTAGCACCTTTATGTGAAAAATAAAAATAAATACATAATAATATTTTTAAATTAAATCTGGGAAGATGGGTTAGTTGATAATATGTTTGCCACACGAGCATGGTTTTGGAGCTCCAGGTGCCAGGCACATCTGTTATCCCAGCATGACCAAATGGAGACCAGAAGACCCCTGGGCTTATTGATCAGCTTCAAGTTCAGTGAGCTCCCATCTCAAAAGACGTGCTAGAGAGCAACACAGGAAGACACCTAGAGTCACCAAGCACCTCCCCAGCCCTCCATAGCTGTTTCCCTCACCTCCACTTATGTACTACTGACTTCACACAGCAGCTAAGACAGCAGAGCACACAGTCCTACACCAGCCTTGCCCAGGTGAAAGTGGCCTCTAGCGGCCAGCTAGGCAGCCCACCAAGGTTGTTTTTGTAATGCAAAGCGGCTATCATGCTTCAGGTCAGTAAACCTTCAATAACACACACAACACATATAAAGAGTGTTAAAAAAAAAAAAAAAAAGAAGTCATTTGGGGCTGGAGAGCTGGCTCAGTGGTTAAGAGCACTGGCTGCTCTTGCACAGGACAGAAGGGTGCGCCTTCAGACAGAAGTTTGAGCTCCAGCACCCTCCACAGCACTGTATGCACATGGTAACACAGACATACGCACCAAAACACTCACACACATAAAATAAAATAAAAAATTTAAAGCAGTGATTTTTGCCAACAGGTGGAGGCACTCACCTTTAATCCCAGAACTTAGGAGGCAGACATAGGTGGATCTCTGTGAGTTCGAGGCTAGTCTGGTCTACAAAGCAGGTTCCAGGACAGCTAGGGCAGTTAGAGAGAAACCCTGTCTCAAAAAAACAAAACAAAAACAAAAAAATAACTTTCTGAACTCTAATCAACAGTACACCAAATGGGCATATTATCATGTTACATAGAAGTTTCGTTTTATTTTAGCCAACTATTTTTGTTTTCTGGATGAACCAGTGAACAGCCTCGAAGTGCAAACAAAGATATATACAGGTTAAATACCATGATGGAGCAACTCAAGTGCACATTAGAGTTAATCTATGTAATCATGCCAATGACCCAAGTGTCAATCAGAATCATCTTTAATCTCCCTATGAAGAGCTAAAAAGGGGAGGGTGTAAGTAAAACCATACCCTTTTCCTGCCCCCACAGGTACAGGTAAATTCAAGACATGGCTTCACATGTAAGCCAAAAGACATTGCTGCTGGAGGTCTACTGGATGTTAACACTACTTTCTGAGAAGTGCTGAAGACTCTCATCCTCAATGACACAACTGCTAAAACTTTAAACAAGCACCAAACCCATCCTTGTGTGTTTGCAAACAATTATAAACCAAGGCATCACATTAGTAGAGACACTGTGCAGAAAACCAAATTAGCCTAATTAATGTTGATGACAACATAACCTAGGAGAATGAGTAGGCCTCTGCAAAACCAATCAAGAAAGGAAACCATTTTAGGTGCAATAGTTAAGAAATAAGAATCGCAGATCAAGGATGTCACTGACCAGTACTTTAAATGCAAAAAAAAAAATAAAACAAGTAAAACATTTAGCTAGGAAGGAAGAAGGGAAGGGAGGGAGGAAGGGATGACTAATAACTAGTTTAATCAAAACCACAACTAAAAGGCCAAAGGATGTTGACAGGAAAAAAGCCTTAAGACATGAATGTCAATAAAGGACAATCAACCAATCAACAATGACTCCAAGGCACATATTTGTAATCCCAGTCTTTAAGAGGTAAAGGATGGTCAGGCAGTGGTGGTGCAAGCCTTTAATCCCAGCACTGAGGAACCAGAGGCAGGTGGATCTCTGTGAGTTCGAGGCCAACCTGGTCTACAGAGAAAGTTCCAGGATAGCCAAAACTACAGAGAAACCCATCTTGAAAAACCAAAGGAAAAACAAAAAAGAGGTAAAGGATGGGGGATCAGATGTTAAAGGCCAATCCTAGCAAATTCAAGGCCAGCCTAGGCTGCATGAATCTGTCTCAAAACACACAAATAATAATAACAGCAGTAATAGTATTTCCAAGACTCATATTATTATCATCATCATCATTTCCAAGACTCACATCTATACTTCCAGCACTCAGGAAACTAGGCAGAAGGATTCACATGGGGTTGGTTTTTTGTTGTTGTTGTTTGTTTGTTTGTTTTGTTTTTTGTTTTTTTTGTTTGTTTGTTTTTTGAGACAGTGCTTCTCTGTGTAGCTTTGGAGCCTGTCCTGGAACTTGTTCCTTAGACCAGTCTGCCCTCAAACTCAGAGATTCGTCTGCCTCTGCCTCCTGAGTGCTGGTACTAAAGGTGTGTGCCACCAACGCCCAGCTTCACAAGGGTTCTTAACAAACCAGAGCTACACAGTAAGTTGCAAGGTAGCTTTAGCCATACTATGAGACTATCTTTAAAAAAAAAAAAAAAAATGCAAGGTGTGATGGGGGATGTTTCTCTTCTTGGTTGATGAATAAAACACTGTTTGG
This sequence comes from Cricetulus griseus, assembly GCF_003668045.3. NCBI lineage: Eukaryota > Metazoa > Chordata > Mammalia > Rodentia > Cricetidae > Cricetulus > Cricetulus griseus. Next base: position 6,074,410 of record NC_048595.1, read on the forward strand.
CCGATAGAGGCAGGAAGATAGCCAGGACTAAAAGGCAAGGAGAATGCTGGGGAGAGAGGCAGAGAGAGACCTCGAGGAGATGCCATGTAGAGTCCAGGAAGATAGGATGCGCCAGGCATTCTCTGATAAGATAAGGCCATGCAGAAATACATAGATTAGCTGGGTGTTGGTAGCACACACCTAATTTAGTCCCAGCATTCATGAGGCAGAGGCAGGCAGATATCTGTGAGTTCGAAGCTAGCCTGGTCTACAGAACAGGACAGGCTCCAAAGCTACACAGAGAAACCCTGTCTTGAAAAAAAAAAACAAAACAAAAAAACACAATAGGGGCTGGAAAGACAGCTCAGTGATTAAGAACACTGGCTGCTCTTCCAAAGGACCCGGGGTCAATTATCAGAAGTCACATGGCATCTCACAGCCATCTATAACTCCACTCCAGGGGACTGGACAGCATCTTATAGCATCCAGGGCATTAGGCACACACACAGTATACAAACATACATGCAGACAAGACACTGACACACATAAAATAAAGCTGACCTTGGGCCTCCACATGCACAGGCACACATGTACACAAGCACCTTTACACACACATGTGCACAAACCACATGAACACACTCAAACACACACTCACAGACACACATGCATGCACAGGCCCCCACATGTGTACACATAATTTAAGATAATAAATAATCCAAACAGAAAGGCATACAATTACAAAAAAAGTCAAGACCCACAACTTAAGTATATTTTACTAGTAAAATATTGACAACTGAATGTTTAGGTTTATACACAAAAAGGGGGAGGAGACTGATTCCATCAAAGTCAACAGAAAACTTTTTTGTTTTTGTTTTTGTTTTTCAAGACAGTTTTTTTTGTTTTGTTTGTTTGTTTGTTTGTTTGTTTGTTTTTTCTGTGTAGTCCTAATTATACTGGAATTCTTTTACTCTGTTGACCAGGCTGGCCTTGAACTCACAAAGATCCCACCTGCCTCTGCCTCCCGAGTGCTGGGATTAAAGGCGTGTGTTTCCATGTCCAACAGGAAACCATTTCTTCTCTTTTCTTTTTTAGATCATTTCTTACCAGAGTCTGCAAACATCTTTTTTCTGTTCTTTTTTTTTTTTCCCCCCCTCAAAGACAGGGTCTCATATGTAGCTCTGGCTGTTTTGGTAATCACTGTGTAGACCAAACTGGCCTTGAACTCACAGAGATCCACCTCCTCTGCCTCCCAAGTACGGGGATTAAAGTGTATGCCACCATGCCTGACACTCTCCTCTTTTTTCACAAGAACAATGCAAAAACACCCTCATTTGTACAGGATCACTGAGCAACTGACAAGAGCTACTGGAGGACTCCATGAGATTCGAGTCAATGCTAGGACAGAAACAACTGATTCCAAAAACCAAATCACTTACAACCCCCACCCCCCCCCACACACACACACAAAATATCTGTGTGGCTCACAATGGAAACACACATGGGCCAGACAGCTGCTGTTAGAGGGGGCAGTTTAGTCAACCCACTAGAAACAAACACATTTTACTAGAAACTAAGAAATCTCAAGTTTTTAATATCAATAAATAAAAAGGCCAGAGTAACAAGGTACTTAATCACTTCGCCTTTTTAAAAAAACTAATTTTAAACACTTACCCTATTTTTTTTTAAATCTTTTCATCTCAGCTGCCTTCCTTACTTCCAGAAAAGTCCAAGAGTTTCTATCACCTCTAGCAGTTGAAAATCAGTTCAACTATAAATTATTTCAAAGAAATCACTCCCCACCCACTCCCTATCCAGTACCAAAGCAGCTCTAAGATTCCAAAGCAGTTGTCACACGTAACTCCATTTCAGAATCCAGCCAGGTCGGCTGCCCTCTCCGACAAGAAAGGCCTCAGACCGGAAAGCCAGAAAAGGCCATGGTGTTTCAGTTCCCATCTGGGGCTGTCGTGCTGATGTGTTTGGAAAGAAAAGACCACAGGCATGGTATATAGTTACCAGTAATATAATCAAGAATGGCTACTGTGCTGGTCAAGCTTCTCATGGCTCTGCCACAGAAACCTAGAAAGAAGCAACTTAAGGGAGGGTGTATTTGGTATCAGTTTGAGAAAGCACAGCCCATCCTGGGACGACGTGATGGTACACAACTGGTTGCTCACCTCTCAGAGGGTTAGGAAGTAGAGAGCTCAGGCAGGAAGTAGGTAGAGCTCTAACTAGTAAGGCCCACCCTATGACCTTCTTCCAGCAGTGCCTCACCTCCCAAAACAGCGCCACCAATTAGAGACTGAATGTTCAAACATGTAAGCCTATGGAAGACAGTTCACCTAAAAACCGTAACAGTGGCCATTCTGATTTTTTTGGTGTTGGAGATATTTATTTACTATTTTTGTTGTGGAGGCTTGGCCTAGAACCCGGTACATGCTAAGTACATGTCCTCCCACTGAGTCACAACTATATCTATTTCTTGAATGGCTCCAACAAAATAAGAGCAGCCAAGAATGGTAGCGTATGCCTATACCCTCAGCACTCTGGAAGATGAAGGCAGTAAGATCATAAGTCTGGCTATAGTAAGTCCAAGGTCAGCCTGGGCTATGTGAGACCCCATCTAAACAAATAAACAAACAAATACATCAGCAGTTCTCAATATCATATATCCTGCATATCAAATATTTACATTCCTATTCCTAACAGTAGCAAAGAAAATAGTTTTATAGTGGGGGTCACTGCAACACGAGGAACTACATTAAAGGGTCACAGCATCAGGAAGGGTGAGAGCCACTCAAATAGATAAATAGATAAATGGCACTCACAAATAAGCACTCTCTGGAAACCCCTGTTCTATCAGTAAGATAGGGATTTAGCTCCACTGGTAAAGTGTTTGCCTTTACATTCTTTGGGGCTTTTTGTTGTTGTTTGTTTTGTTTTGTTTAAGATTTTATTTATTTATTATGTATTTTATTTTATTTATTTGTTATGTCTTCTGTCTGCATGCCAGCAGAGGGCACCAGATCTCATTCAAGGTGGTTGTGAGCCACCACATGGTTGCTGGGAATTGAACTCAGGACCTCTGGAAGAACAGTCTGTAGGGGAAGCTGTAGCCACGCCTTCTTAGGGGCTGGCTACAGGAGTACCTGAGGCTTGTGAGGGCGTGGTCAGAGTGAGTAGGGGGACTGCGTTTTCGGTTTCGGTTTCTCTTTGCTTCTTGCTGTACAGACTACCACCGGCTGGCTGGTTCGCTCTGTAAGTAAGGCTTTTCCCTATTAAATACCCTTATATTTCTACCTGACTCCGTATTGGTAATTACCTACTATAACAGTCAGTGCTCTTAACCTCTGAGCCACCTCTCAAGCCCCCTAAATTCTTATGTATAAAAAGATCATCAACTTCACTCATGGGCAAAGGAATATAAATTAAGATAAAATACTGCATATAGCCAGGAGGTAGCATCACACATCTTTAATCCCAGCACTCAGAAGGCAGAGGCAGATTAATCTCTGAGTTCAAGGCCAACAGGTCTATAGAGTGAGTTCCAGGACAGCCAAGGCTACACAGACAAACCTTGTCTCAAAAAACAAACAAACAAAAAAATAGACAGGGTCGCTCTATACAGCCCTGCCTGATCTGGAACTCACTCATATAGCAGACTAACCTCAAATTAGCAATGACCCTCTCTGTCTCTGCCTCTTAGATCTAGTGTTACAGGAACATACCACCATGCCCACCTTATTAGCAGCTTTTGAAACAAAAACGCACATCTATTAATTCAAGAAATCTACCTAGAAATTGTTCCTATAAATCTGTACAAGTATATAATGATACAGACAAGAGGACAGAAAAAAAAATCAAAAGCATTCCTATACCAGCAACAGGAAAAGCAATGTATACAAACACACAATGAAATTATTTAAAAATCAAAACATACCTGAAGTGTAGAAGTGTAATTACAAGAACTAAATTTGAAAATATGTACGTGAAGCTGGCATTGGTGGTGCACGCCTCTAATCCCAGCACTGGGGGGGGGGGGACAAAAATCTGCACAAAAAACATCTGGGACGGCTTTGCAGGAATGAACACACCTATTTCTAATTACATCAATATGATTATAATGAATGCCTATTTTATAACTATAATTTGTACATAATTTGAGTATGTGAAGTTATTAAATAAAGTGGCCCACCTGAAGGAACTTATATGAACCCAGCCTGTCCTTCGGGTGCTCTAAGCGCACCCAGTGTAAACCAGCCCTGTTTACACTTCCTTTGAGAAATCAGCCCAAGCAACTCTTTTCCCAAACACGTTCAACTTGGCTTGAACAGCTACCAGCCACAGCTCCAAACATAAATTATCTGGGTCAAAAGAACTATGCCTGCCTGAATCTACTACAGAACATTTTAAAAGAATTTAAGAAGAGAGATGGAAGAAAAAATCGAAACACAATTTGATAATCCTCATCATAGAAGCAGCCAAAGTACTCAACACGCCTCGGCGTTCTGTCCTCTGCGCCTCTGCTCCATGCAATTTCCTGTCTGAAATCCTCTTAGCTACTTACCACATGTCCAAATGCTGGCAATCCTTCAGAACACAGGTTAAGCACCTCCTCCTACACCAAATCCTCCCTGAGTCCTCAGCCAGAGATCACTCTTCCCTAAACCACAGACAGCATCACCTCTCAAGATCCCCTCCTCACCTAGGTCAGTCACATGCCAGTCTACATGTCAGTCACATGCAAGTCTACCTCCCCGTTACTGAGAAAACTCATCACGGGACAACTCTAATGGGTGTCTTGGTTATTTTGTAGGCACCACTTCATACATAAATGAAAATTCATGTGTCACTAATCATACAAAAGTGAAGGGCATAAACCTAAGAGAAAAATTAAAGATGGGTTTTTATTATATTTAATTAGCTCATGGTTAGGTTACACATGACAAATAAAACGTAAGTATGAAAGATTAGGGACCCACCCTTTCTGTTACCACCCCTTTTTTTTTTTTTTTTTTTTTTGGTCTTTTCTTTTTGATTTTTCAACACAGGGTTTCTCTGTGTAGCAGCTCTGGCTGTCCTGGAACTCACTTTGTAGACCAGGCTGGCCTCAAACTCACTGAGATCCACCTGACTCTGCCTCCTGAGTGCTGGAATTAAATGTGTGTGCCACCATTGCCCAGATAGGAAAATCATTTTTAAGCAGCTAACGTGTTTTTGATGAAAATGATAAACAGGGCAATATTTTTGAATACTATACAAATTACAAACCAAAACTGAAATTGGTCATGCCTGCTCACTGGGAATTAGAACAGAGTTTAGCTGCACTGACTACAGGTCCATGGCAGCGTCTGTTTTTCCTGTGCTGTTGGCTGTGGCTAAGACTGTTCACACTACATCATTAGGGAAAATACTGCCTATGACAATATTCCTTTAGGAGAAAATAATTTGCTTTAATATCTGTTCCCAAATATGCTTTCAGGGAAATATAGAAATGATAAAGACAGCCAAAATGTGTGGGCCATACTGCACGATGATAAGGCACAAAGAGCTCTCTGTGTGCAAACGACTGGACCAGAGACAGGTCTAATGTAGCTTGATGGGCAGTGTTTTCCCATTCTTAGGATAAAGATAATGCACATTAATTGATGGCAATTAATTAATTAATTAATGGCACCTTTGACTCAAGCAACTCTAGAATACATCTAATTTCAAATATAAGTCTGTAGACTGATATAATTCAAGGAAACCTCTGCCTTTAAGGGTTAATAATCAATCTAGTAGGGGGAACACTTAACACCAAAATAAAATGTTTTGCTCTGCTTGTTTTTTTCTGACGCAGGATCTTGTATGGTGGCCTTGGCTGGCCCAGAACTCATTATGTAGACCAGGCTGGCCTCAAATTGGCATCATTCCTCCTGTTTTAGTTACCACATGCTAGGATTCTAATGCATACACCACTACACTGGGCTAAAATACAAATGTTAATATAAAGTAAATATTAATATACAATATAAAGGGACAAATTTAATAAAATGGTTAAAGAACTTAAGAACAAGTACTTAGGAGCCCAGCATAGTGGTGTGTGCCTTTAATCCGAGCATTTGGGAGGCAGAGGCAAGTGGATACCTGAGTTCAAGGCCAGCCTGGTCTACAGAGTGAGAGTTCCAGGACAGCCAGGGTTACAGAGAAACCATGTCTCAAAAAGCCAAAAAAGAAAGCAGAATGGGTACTAAGAAAAAAGGTGAAACCCAGACAACTTCAGGAAACAACTCCTCAGCAGAATTTTCATTTATTGGTTGTTTTGTTTGAGATAGAGACAGAGAGAAAGAGTCAGAAGACAGAGACTGCGTTTGCAAGACAGGGAGGAGAGAGAGGATCGTGGGAGCCTGTGTCTGCATGTGGAGTTCAGAGGACAACAGGATTAGCTCTCTGCTTGCACAGCAAAAGCATACTGACCCCTCCACAACCCGTGTAAAAAGATTGGGAGAGCAAGACGACTAGCTAGCCTCCTAAATCAGTTAACGTGGGGCCCAGGGAGAGGCTATGCCTTAGAATAAAGTAGAGAGCAATACAGGGAGGCAAGGCGAGGCAAGGGCAGAGCAAAAATGATGACCAGTGAGGGATTTCAGTCCGTCACTCTCTTGAGAAACAGCAATGGCTACTTCCATTCAAGGAAAATGACGACTTCCTAACCTGCCACACTGCTTCCTCTGAATTCCTGAGGTAACTTAAACATAAATTCACAATGTCTAAAACTTGGGGGGGGGGAGTATTTTTTATTTATGTGTGTTTTGCGTGCATGTATGTCTGGACATTATGCATACCCAGTGCCCACAGAGGCCAGAAGAGGGCATCGGATTCTCTGGAACTGGAGTTACAGCTATTAGCCACCATATGGGTGATGGGATCAGAATCTGGGGCCCCTGGAGGAGCAGCCCCTCACAAATTTTTTGATGCTGTTCTTTTCAAGAACTCACCTTTCACCCCCTTGAGTGTTGGCTCTACTTAACAATTTGATTCCCATTAGTACAATATGGCAGAAGAGATATTTTTGAGATGTATCGGCACACACTTTTAGTTCTGGTGCTCAGGAGGCAAAGGCAGGAGGCCAGCCTGGTGTACACAGCAAGCTACAGGCCAGTCAAAGCTACACAGTGAGACAATATCTCAAAGGGGGTGGGAGGTATCTGACTTCCAAGATGAGGTCACAAAAATGGAGAGGCAGGCTTGTGCTCCCAAGTCAAAATCAAATGCCATGTCATGAGGTCACTCTAGTAACACTGTGGCGAACTTCATGTGGCCAGCACTGGTGGCTCCCTGCCCACACCCATTTGAGGAGACATGCTGGAAGCAGATCCTCCAGTCCTAGCTAACCTCTTGGCTGCAACCTCAAGAAACCCTTGCACCAGAATAGCTCAGCTGAGCCACTAGGTCAAAGGTGCTCCTGTGCTGCCACCAGGGTTTGAAGTTCTCTGCACACACACAGCACTGTGGTAGTTTGTCGCTAAGACACTCCATGTGCTCACAGTTAGGGTATGCCAACGGCCAATAGAAACTGGGATTCCTACATATCATCTCTACATAGCCTTAGGCTTAACCTCATCAATGGCAAAGTCAAGAATTTTATTTGTGAAAGATTCTTGCCATTGCCTATATACTGAAGTGATTAATCTCTGTATTATAGGGGCTAGAGAGATTAAGCACACCATCAGCTCTTCTAGAGGTCCTGAGTTCAATTCCCACAACCACATGGGGGCTCACAACCATCTGTAATGAGATCTGGTGCCCTCTTTTGGAAAGAAGTTATACATGCAGGCAGAACACTATATACATAATAAATATATAATTTAAAAAAAAAAATGAGGGCTGAACAAATGGCTCAGTGGTTAAGAGCACCAGCTGCTCCTCCAGAGGTCCTGAGTTCAATTCCCAGCAACCACATGGTGGTTCCAACTATCTGTAGTGAGATCTGGTGCCCTCTTCTGGCATGCAGGCATACAGACAGAACACTATATACATAATAAATAATTTCTTTTAAACTGCATTAAATAAGAAACCTAGCTTTAGGTAAGAAAGTGGGATAAAAGAAAACTAACTACTGATCTGATTGATTGGACTGAGAAAGGAAATAAAAGGTAATAGATTCTCTCTGCCCAAATATAACCATAGAACAACATACAGATCAGAGAGAAAAAGCAGGGCCTTTTTCACCTTGGACACACTGGAGTAAGTTACTTGAAGAAAAATAGTAGAGAGCAACAAAAGCACTAAGTAGTAATAATCATAATCTCTATTTTTAATTCTAGTCAGGAGTGGCGGCACAACTTGGGAGGCAGAGAGGTAGATTACTGAGTTTGAGGCCAGCCTGGTCTACAAATGACAGCCAGGACAGTAGGCTACATAAAGAAACCCTTTCTCAAAAGAGAGAGAGAGAGAGAGAGAGAGAGAGAGAGAGAGAGAGAGAGAGAGAGAGAGAAGTATTTCTTATGGAGATGTCATTAAATGTGTGTAGAGAACTTTCAGAAGTCTGTTCTCTCCTCCCAGAATGTGAGTTCCGGGGATTGAACTTGAGTTGTAGTGTTTTTCCCTCGCAAGACAAGGTTTCTCTGTGTAGCCCTGGCTGTCCTGGAACTCACTTGGCTCCACCTTCGTCTGCTGGGATTAACACATGTGCCACCATTGCCCAGCTGAATTGTAGTCTGGCAGTCACTTTTACCCACACTAAGACATCTTGCTGACACAAAACTTACTTCTTGTTAAGGAGAAAGAGAATCTGTCTCAGGTCAAGACAGAACTAAATTTTATAAATGTATGTCAAAATATGTCCAGTAAAGTCACAAGCATCCTTAAAGCACAGGGGAAATCCCATACTCAAGAGGCTGAAGCAAAAGTTTGGAGGCCAGCCTAATCTATACAATGAGACCCTGCCACCCCCCACAAAAAAAAAAAAAAACCACAACTGTACACCATGCCATATCTAAAGCTTTAGAGGGCAACTGTACATTGTAAATCTACTTGACTGCAGAGTGCTTACAAGCTTGCAGTTTACTAGTATGCGGTTAGTCCAGCTTGGGAAACACTGACTTAGAAAAGCAGGTAGATAGACAGGCATGCAGGTGAACCAATTTACAGAAAATAAAGAGAAAGTAAGACAAACCTAATAAGCAGATCTCACCTAATGAAGAGATTGTATGATTAGTTATGGCTATGTAATGTCTTAAAGCAAAATAACTACTAAACAGAATCAGCTAGAAAAGCCAACAACGACCCTAACAAAAACCAAAGAAATCCCTTTCCTAGACCACAAGGCTCAGAAAGCTTTCACCTGCATGTCCCTGCACATGAGCAGACATACAGAGGCGAGGATCTCGCCTAAGTGTAGCCCATCTAGAGGGCTGAGGCAGCCTGACCCTAAGCCCTTAGCCAGCACTAGCAATAACTGACCGCCTATCGGATGTCTCTGGGGAAATGTTAATTACAGACAGAGTCCCTAGTGGAAATGGGAACACAGCACAACCACACACAGGAAGCAGAGATAAACGGCCAGTTAAGGGCAGAGGGTTAGAAGGCCTGGGTGTCCAGTGCTCTGAGCAAAGACTTCCTTTACTAAAAACTCCCAGCTTTACAAGGGGACTCTGCCAGAGAGAACAGGATGGTGGGTCAACATGGTTTCAATCCTTCTGTGACCCATATAAAAAAGGAAGGGAGAGCAGAGTGAGGCAGCTGAGGGACATTAAGTCTGGGTTTAAGGAATATCCAGAAGCTCCTGCCTAAACACAAGCAAAGCTCTGAGTTCCATCACCAGCACCACTGAAAAATGAACTACGGAGCACCAGTTAAAATATACCTAAATGATGTTTTCATACAGGAAACATATTAAACCTACAGTCAGAGCCCTGCATCCCATTACTCATTAATCAGAACTGCTCTAGAGTGGATACATTCCCCCAACACTGCCAGCTTCTGCCACAAAGGGAGGTTTCCAAAGCTGCCCCAGGCAGTTTATACATGCAAACACAAGCCTGCATTCCTGCCTATTCACACTCCCTCTGAACACACACACACACACACACACACACACACACACACACACACACACACACACACACACAGAGAGAGAGAGAGAGAGCACTCCTGACACAAGAAGGATTAAGGACTCAGTCTTCAGAGAGACTAGGGGACATGTACAGGCTCCAAGGACTGTGATCATACCTGCTGTGGTGTGTGTATTAGCATGAAGTTTTTCCAGAAGGGACTCTCAGAGCTAAGACTGACTAGAGATGCAGCATGGCCACACTGGCTCACACCTTTCTGTTAGTGCAAGCCAACAGTGCAAACATTGCCCCAACCCCCATAGAGTGAGGACCTTACTGCTAGTCACAGCCCTACTTCCAGGGTATGGTTCAACAAAGTGCTGAAGAGACAAATATACTGGGTTGCTAAAGCTGAGAGGCTCCACACCCCTGACAGGATTCCAGCACTGAAAGGCACTAACCTCTACTTCTGTTCTTCTGCAGGGCTGACCTTTTTAAAAGCTTAAATTTCGGGTCCACCTTCCCCGGTATTTGAAGTGACTTTGAATGTTTTGTGTCCCTAGCAATCCCAACATCCTAACCAAAGTGCTTAAAAGTTACATAATAACAAGTTTAAAATTAAGATAAGTCTAGTCCTTCAACTTCCAGACAGTCTGCACTGATTCTTCAAATAAGTATTCTATGAATTAGAGATACTATTTTGTAATGTAACCATCTAGAGAAAGATTTCACAGCAAATATATTATTTATGATTGCTAATATACTGGCAAATTTCATCAAATTAAAAACAATTCTAAGTCAGGAGGTGGTAGTGCATGCCTTTAATCCCAACCCTTGGATGGCAGAGGCAAGCAGATCTCTTGCCAGCCTGATCTATAGAATGAGCCCCAGCATAGCCAGAGCTACACAGAGAAACCCTGTCTCAAAAAAAAAAAAAAAAAAACTTTAACTGCTTGTGGTGGCACAGGCTGCCCAGTAATCCCAGCACTTGGGAGGCAGAAGCAAGCAGATCTAAATTTGAAACCAACTTGGTCTACACAGAAAGTTCTAGGACAACCAAGACTACATAGAGAAACCCTGTCTTGGAAAAATGAAAAACCAACCAAAAAAAACAAAACAAAAATATAAAGCTGGGCATGGGGATGTGTTCCTGTAATTCCAGCACTTAGGAGGTAACAACAAAAAGCACACAAGTTCATAAGCATCCTGGGCTACATACGGAGTTTGAGACTAGCCTGGGCTACATAAGACTCTGAACCCCCCAAAGAAATCTTTTTACACTGGCACAAACAGGTCATTTCACTTGCACACATAAAAAACCTTTTATTGGCCACCAGATGGCTCATCTGGTAAGGAAGCCTGTCTAGCAACTGACAAACTGACAAACTGACTAGATTCGAAGGATCGAAGAAAGAACTGACTTCCAAAAGTTGTTTCCTGACCTCCACATGTATACATGGGTGCCCACACCAGTCAATATGCACCCCACCTCCCCCACCCCGGAAGTTAAAAAAACAAATTTTTTTCTTATTCTTTTTTTTAGAGATAATCTCACTATGTAGCCATGGCTGACCTGGAACTTACTATGTACACCAGGCTCATAGAAATGGCTGCCTCTGCCTCCGAAGCACTAGAATTAAAGGCAGGTGCTACCAAACCTGAATACAATAATTTTACAAAATTTTTATAAAAGCTTTTTTTATTTTATGCGTCTGGATGCTTTGTCTTCTTGTGTATCTGTGTACTAAATGTCTACATGTGTGCAGTGTTCTAAGAGGGTCAGAAGAGGGTGTCAGATCCCCTAGGGCTGGAATTATAACTGGCAGTAAGCCACCATGTGAAAGCTGGAAATTGAACTTTGGTCCTTTGGAAAAGCACCCACAACTCTTAACTACAGAGCCATCTCTCCAACCCTAAATAAAAAAAAAAAAAATTTAAAGAACTTATGTTAGCAGTTTTATCTGACCTAGTTACCTAACATAAGGTCATGAATTATATCTTAACTACTTGGTACACCAACAAATTATTTATATAAATCACAATTCCAGCCCAACATGGAAACACACACCTATAATCTGAGCACTTCGGAGGGTACAGCTGGCTTGCCAGGGGTTTGAGGCCAATGGGAACTACACAGCCAGACCCCGTCTCCAAAATACATACATACATACATACATACATACATACATACATACATACTTACACACACATATATGTATAAATTAATTTTAAAAAACCCAACCAAAACTCCAAGCTGGCAAATATTTGGGTATACTTGAGTTATTTGTAGTCAGATAGTCATTGAAATGGCATTAGTAATCTTAGTAATACTGTAACGAATATTTAAATGCACATTTCTCACTTTAAAAACACTAGAACCGTGTTAGACAAGAAGCTAAGCACAAACTAACATGCTTGCCAAAAATCACACTTAAATAGGCTATGCAAAGCTTCAACTGTGGAATAACTATCAGGGTGCCAATAATTAATAATTACTCACATATGATTCAAGACAAATTTCTGGCTATTAAAAAAAAACCTATGATCAACTAGAGTCTAGAGTACAGTGTTATCAGAAAACTTACACAGAACAACAGTATAGCTGTCCTCCCCCCCCTTGCCCTCTGTGTTCATCAGTGTAGTGCCCTCCCCCCCTCCCTTGCCCTCATGTGTGTATTTTTTGTTGGGGGCGGGGAAGATGAAGTTCACAGCTAGGTTACACTAATGATTCACTTAAAAATATGAATTTCCTGCTATCTTAACCTTTAAATCAATTGTAAAAGTAGCTGCCAAAAGCAGTTAGCAGGAGAGCACACAATTCCCAAGGAAGCTCAGTATATACAACTTATTTTACTACTTAAATGTTTTACTGATTCCTGAGATTTGAACAAGATGTGAAAAATTTGAAACCAATTTTAAAGTAGTGGGTGCTCAGGATATCCACGATAATACTCACTACACACAGGGTCTTAGGGTGCAATCTCATTCAGGGTGCGTGTGCTTCTAGCACCTGTCGGTACTTCAGAGTCACTTCAGTAGTGTCTGTATTCCTGTGGGATCCCGGAGTAGACAACTGTCTCACTTAAGAAGATAAATAAGCCGGGCGGTGGTGGCGCACGCCTTTAATCCAGCACTCGGGAGGCAGAGGCAGGTGGATCTCTGTGAGTTCGAGACCAGCCTGATCTACAGCGCTAGTTCCAGGACAGCCTCCAAAAGCCACAGAGAAACCCTGTCTCGAAAAACTGAAATAAATAAATAAATAAATAAATAAATAAATAAAACTTGCTTTGCTAACCACTAAGTGAAAAAGTACTCGAATATTGAGCCTTTTTAGTTCAAACTGGCTTCTAGTTACTTAAGCTTGTTTTCAACAGAATATTGATAAAGCCTATACTGAACTGAAATTACCTGATTGTATCCCCACTGAACAAATACATTTGAACTGTTCACACTGCATTCTACAAAACACACCACGTTAGGTGTTCTTCAAGCTTTTGGAACTACAGTGAATCAGCAAGGACAATCTTAAGAACAGCCAGTCTGGAACATGTTTACAGCTACAAAACTCTCTAATTGGCCGCTGCATTAAAACAAGTGACATGGGTTAGGACCCATGACAGTAACTCCTGGGAGGCACTGACCAAGCAGCTATTTGAGGGGTGTCTATCATCTGCTCTGTTCATCTATATACACAATCAAATTTCTACTAGCCTCCAGATTAGAAAAGAAAAATCAAATTCACAAGCCATTCTATCAGGCTTATTAGTATAACATTGATACAACTATCATAAGCACAATTGTAATACAACACCAAATTGATGATTTTAGTGAGATTTTCCCCACCCCAACTTCTCCTCAACCTCTCTGTCAGGGAGTGGGTGTTTAAATCCCAGAGGAAAATCTCTAATGCTAGAATTTTACTTTCTGTAAGATAATTTATCTTTTTAATGATTCTAAAAAATTTTCTTAAGGGCTGTTGGTGGGTATTGTTTCCGACAGCTGGAATGCAAATAAACACCTATTTTGTTTACTAGCTTAAGACAAACTACATTTCTCATAAAACGAAAGAGCATCAATTCAAAGGAGTCCTTAGAAGTCACAATGTGAAAATACCCCTGATAACAAAACAAATTAATGTCAAGACACAGCCAATAACATAATAAGGCTGCGATGCAAGTGCGCCTGTCAAAGGGCATCTGTATTAGCAGCCTGGGGAAGTGGCATTTGCAGAAAGGCACAGCCGCTGTGTTTAAAAGAAAATCATTAAGCCTCAGCCGTTAATCCCCTCCCCCCATCCTCTTCACTGGATCCTCAAAGCAATTAACCAGTAGAAGGTGCTATTCCGCAAACCACATGTATTCACACTAACCTCCATTCTTGGCCCAGAGCAGGATTTAGCCAGGTGGACTCTCAGCCCTGTCCAGCATTCCAAAGGGCCTCTACCCCAGCCCCCAACCAGAAAACCAGATCTTTCCTAAAGCCACTGTTAGAAACAAAAACAAAAACTTCATTGATAAGTCAAGGGCCATCAATCAATCTCTCTCTCTCTCTCTCTCTCTCTCTCTCTCTCTCTCTCTCTCACACACACACACACACACACACACACACACACACACCTTGTCAAATATTAACCTCAAATACAATCTTGATCATTTTAATTGAGGCAACCTATTTCTACTTTAAAAAGGCTCTGGTCACACTCAGTAAGATAAAAATCAAGTGAAGAAATCCCTGTCCCTAACAGAGTCAGAGGTAATGAGGAATGTGAAAGCAGAGAATGGAAAAGCCAAGGCAGAGTTTATCTTTACACAGACAAAAATAAATAAATAAAAAGCAAGCAGCAGAAGAAAGCGGGGCTGCACAGGAGGAAAGGGAGACAGGAATCTTCTGAACATGTCCCAGAGTGTCTTTTAGTTTCCCATGTACTCATCTGCCTTGCAAACGCTGGGGGGAAAAAAAGGCCAGACATGAGATGGAAGAGAAAAGCACCTCCCCTTCCCCCATCTTCTCTCCTCTCTCCCCAAAAAAGCTGTGTTTGTCTGTGCAAACCCAGTCCCAAATATGGGAGAGAGAATGACTGTGTGTATGAAGAACAATGAGCCCTCAGCCTGGTTGTGTGTGTGTGTGTGTGTGTGTGTGTGTGGGGGGGGGGGGGGTGTGTGTGTGTGTGTGTGTGTGTGTGTGTGTGTGTGTGTGTGTGTGTGTGTGTGTGTGTGTGTGTGTGTGTTTCTGCCTCTGCCTTTTTTCCCTTCGACCTCAACAACAGAGAAACTGTGGAAGCCAGCTTCCACCCAGGCTAGGCCATCAAAATCAAAAATGGTTTGTAATTTAGAATAGAATTAACTCAGCAAGCAAATCCATGGAAAAACTATCTAGCCAAAGATGATTTTATTATTGTATAGATCCATCCTCTCTCTCCCCTCCCCCATCAGACGGAGACTAAAGAAACCAGTGTACAACAGACAAAAAGGTCTCTCTTTAAATGGAAAGCAATTATAAAAAGCTGTTTGAAATCTATACCTAGGATGTATTCGTTTGAGTTGCACTAAATGTCTGTTTTGTAATCCACCAAGTCCACCCTCAGTAGTTAGTCTTTTTTTGTTTTAAAAATTGCTTTGAAGAAGGCTATTTCAAGATTCATACAAAACTACTTTCTCAGATCCACCTTAAAATAGCAGCACACGCTGCAACATTTAAAACACCCAGTTTCTCAAGGGCACACTCTGCCTAAATCAATGTTTGAAGTCTGTAATCAAAAAAAAAAAAATGTAAGCAATCCTTGGAAAAGAGACAGAGGATAATGACAATTCAACAATGAATCATTTTATTTTCCTTTCAACAACTTCTCAAGCACAGTTTCAAAGGAAACAAACCTGCAATACTCCCTTCAACACAACACTCATTCACCCCATTTCTACGTTAAAAACTACCTTCTTCCTATAATCTTTTTCAAAACAAATAATAATAAAGAAAAAAAAAAGGCAGGCACCCTCTTTTTCAGACAGCAGAACTTAAATCATGACAGAATTCTACGCCGCTGCCAAGTGAGATGCGGTTCCATAATTTTGGAATCACAGAGCAGAGACTTGATCACAACACAAAGGAGGAAACCTTCCTCCTCGATGTGAAATTAGACTTTAATGAGTCAGTTCCGAGACCCCCACATTCACAAACATCCGAGAAATGCACGGCTCCGAGTCCTTCCCTCCCACAGTGGGGCCGCCGGGCGTCTAACAGTTGGACCTCGGGCGAGCAGAGAGCAGGGGTCAGGAGGCGCGGAGGACCGCCGTCACCTGGCCGCCCCGGAGCGAGCCAGCGTGCGGCCCGCGGCTCCCGAGGGCTCGCCTCCGCTCGCCTCCGCCTCTGCTCCCGCGGCTGGACCCCGGGACGCGGGGCGGACGACTCGGGACACTTACCTTCCCCTCAGGCGCTACACCATCAATGAGAGGGGTGGCGGCCCGGCTCCGGGGAAAGTGCGGGGACCGGGACGGAGGCGCGCGGGCCGGCGGCGGCGGCGGAGGGCGGTGGGCGCGGGCCGAGGGGGCCGGCCCGCGGGGACGCGACGCCGGGGACGGGGCGGGGGGCTGCGGGGCTTCCCTGCCGGGACTCGGACCTCCTCGGGTGGGCCAAGCCTTCAGCAGCGGCAGCCCAGGACCATGTCTGGTTTTGTGTAGGTTTCTCCCCCCGGAGGGCGAGGGGCTCCCACAGGAGGATGGGGCTTTTTTTTTTTTTTCTTTTTTTCCCCTTCTTCCCCTCAACTAGGAGGGAAGCCGAGGCGGAGACAAGGCGGGGAGCGCGTGAGGGGACGAGGCGCGGGGAAGGAGGCGGGGACCGGGGCCCGGCGTGGCGAGAGGCTGCGGAGCGCGGGGGGCGGCTCGCGAGCGTCTGTGGGAGCAGCGGCACCTCCGCGATGGTGGCGGAGCCGCGGGGCTGCTGCGCCGACCCGCCGCCCACTCCGCGCTCGGGCCCGGCCCACCTCGCAGTATCGCGCCTCGCCACTGGTGCGTCGCGCCGTGGGGCCGGCGGACGACGGGCCAATGGGCGGCGGAGGGCGGG
The DNA here is from genome assembly GCF_003668045.3 of Cricetulus griseus. Lineage (NCBI taxonomy): Eukaryota > Metazoa > Chordata > Mammalia > Rodentia > Cricetidae > Cricetulus > Cricetulus griseus. The sequence goes on from NC_048595.1 coordinate 6,091,479, forward strand.
CCCAGGGGCGGGAGTGTTTGCCCCGGCTGGCTCTTCCATTTTCTTTTTTTTTTTTTTTCTCTCCCTCTCTCTTTTTTTTTTCTTTTTTTTCTTTTTTTCTTTTTAATAAAACGAGCGGAGGGAAAGGCCGGGGGAGACGCGAAGCTTCGGTGGCCGGCGGTGCGGCCGGGCCTCCGGGCGCGCGCTCCGGGCGGCGGCCGGAACCAGCGCGATGGGCTCCCCGCCCCGGGAGCGGCTTTGTGCCGGGTCGGCCCTCCCTGGCCGCAGGCCGAGCCCCGGGCCGCCGGCCTCTGAGCTGTGACCCTCCCGGGATGATCTCCCTCCAGTGGGCAGGTCTCCCGGGTGGGCTTGGCCGGTGTCCACTCGCTCTTGTTATTACCAGGGCCATGATTTGCTTTCCCAGTCATTTAGGAAACAGATTCCTATCCCTTGAGGTCCAAGGGAAGCTACAAAGTGGGTTCAAAGAATTCTGCCCGGCAGTTTGTAAGGTTTTTAAAAATACTGTGTGACCAAAACTGAATTGAAGAATAAGAAAAGCAGAGTTGGTAAATTGTGCTGCTTATTTGATGATGAGAGTAATAAAACGTGTCATTTAAGTAATAACAACGGGGCTCGAGAGTTGGCCCAGTAGTCAAGGGCACAAACCGCTATTTGCGCAGGACCCCAGTTCGGTTCCCACCACCAACATCAGGCGACTACAGAACCAGGCTGTGCTATGCTGGGGGAGCAGGCAGGGGACCGAGCCACCAACGTGTGGTGGCTCATGCCTGTACTCTTAGCACTAGAGAGCCAGAGGCAGGGAGTATCAATTAGAGGTCTACAAAGTGAGTTCCAGGCCAGTCAGAACTACATTCCAGACTGTCTCAAAAATGGCAACGAAAAGAGAAAGGCAAGGCATTGGTGGTGCACGCCTTTAATCCCAGCACTTGGGAGACAGAGGCAGGCAGATCTCTGTGAATTTGAGGCTAGCCTGGTCTACACAGCTACACAGAGAAACCCTGTCTTGAAAAATAAATTTAAAAAAAAAAAAGATGAGAAAGAGTAAGGCAAAAGCCAACTACCACATTTGAAAACTATCGCTATATTCCCACTATGCTCAAAGACATAATCGCCATGTCTGCTGCATACTATACAAGCCTGAGTCGCGGCAAGCCAAATGCTCCTGTTCTACTTAATATAATTTATAGGATTGAGGGGTTTGGAAATTTTAATTATAATTACCAGTTTTTGAAATGCATATCATGTTTATTGAGTTCTTTCACAGACTCTGGCGTGAATCCAGGGTGAATCATCAACCTATTGTTAGTTTGTTAATATTCTGTAAATGCTCATTGGTGTCCTTAAACCATACACTCTTCTCAGAGGAGTCAAGGTCTGTATATAATAGAATAATTAAGGGATAGAGCATAACTCAAAATAATTCACCCATCTATTTCAAATAAAGGGATAATTTTCTCTTTGGAATATCTATTCAGATTATAATTTCCACATCCAAGATTGTTCCTTTGAAGAATAATTTTAACTAACAGATGTCACTGAACTGTATGACCCAAGAGATCTAAAAAGAAATGGGTCTTTTTTAATTTAACACTTATTTCTCAATAGGGGGTATTGCTGCTACAATGCTCCTGTGGTGTCCCTAGGACAACCTTCAGGAGGCTTGCTTCTCTCTACTATATGGGCTCTGGGTTTCCAGTTAAAGTGGTCAAGCTTGGCAGCAAGTGCCTTTACCTGCTGAGCCCTCCCATTGGCCCACAAATAAGCTCTTGTCACTATCTTTCAGTGAGAGGAGACTCTGCTTTCAAATGAAACCAGAACTTGGGGCTAGACAGCAGGCTATAAACATTTACTGCTCTTCCAGAGGACTGCAGTACAGTTCCCGGCACCCATATAGGGCAGCTGACAAGTGCCGGTGACTCTAGTTCCCAGATCTGTGAAACACTCTTCTAACTTCTGCAGTACCTGCACACACATGTTGCATACCCACATGGAAAGATACACAAACACACACATAAAACATACATTAAATTAATAGAAAAAGAAAGAAAGAAAGAAAGAAAGAAAGAAAGAAAGAAAGAAAGAAATGGGCGGGACAGGCTCCAAAGCTACAGAGAAACACTGTCTCTAAAAAGAAAAAACAATAACAATAAAAAGGGTATCTAGTTAATTTTTTTTTTTTTTTTGGTTTTTTGAGACATGTTTCCTATCCTGGCACTCGCTCTGGAGACCAGGCTGGCCTCGAACTCACAGAGATCCGCCTGCCTCTGCCTCCGGAGTGCTTGGATTAAAGTCGTGCGCCACCAACGTCTGGCTAGTTAATCATTTTTTACAGCTGTCTGAAACTTTCTGTCATGTTCAGTAAACTGCACTCAGATGGGTAGGTAGGGATGGAACTAATTAGCATCAGATAGAAACAATGAAGGCTAGTCAATTAGATGGCTGGAGTTTCCATCAAAATCTGTGTATACATATGTACTCTTTCTGGTTGGCTTTTGGGGGTTTCTTGTTTTCTTTTTTAAATAATTTACTTATTTTTTATTTTATTTGCATTGGTGTATTGCCTGCATGTGTGTCTGTGTGAGGGTATCAGATCTTGGAGTTACAGACAGTTGCTAGCTGCCATTTGGGTGCTGGGAATTGAACTCAAGACCTCTGGAAGAGCAGTCAGTGCTCTTAACCTCTGAGCCAGCTCTCCAGCCTCCTGGTTTTTATATTTTTATTTTTTGAGTCAGATCTCCTGTAGTCCAAGTTGATGTTATGAAGAAAGGAGCTGAACTTCCTTTTTTAAATTTGTATTTACTGGCCTGGCATGTTGGTGCCTTTTCTAATCACAGCACTAGGGAAAGAGAGGCAGGTGGATCTCTGAGTTAAGGCCAATCTGGTCTACACATGAGTTCCAGGGCAACTGGGGCTACAAATGGAGAGACCCTGTCTCAGTAAAAATCCCATAAGTAAATAAATATTTGCTTTTGTGTATTTGTGTGCATGTTAACGCATTAGGGGTACACATACACCAGCCTGAGTGTGGGAGTCAGGGGACAGACTCAGCTTTTACACGGGTTCCGAGAATGTGAAGGTTTGAATGAGAATGCTTAGTTTCCGGTTAGAAGAACTACTTGGGAAGGATTAGGCGGTGTGACCTCGTTGAAGGAAGTGTGTCACTGAGGGTGGGCTTGAAGGTTTCAAAGACTCCATTTCCAGTGTGCTCCCTCTCTTGTGGATCAAGATGTGAGCTCTCAGCTGTTCCTCTCCTCACCGCTTTGCGCCACCATCATGGACGCTAAACCTCCAAAACCACAAGCCTAATAAATTCTTTCTTCTCTAAGATGTGTTGCCATCAGGCAGTGGTGGTGCACACCTTTGATCCCAGCACTCAGGGGGTAGAGGCAAGTGGATCTCTGTGAGTTCCAGGACAGCCAGGGGTACACAAAGACACACTGTCTTGGAAAAACAAAAACAAAAAACTATTAATTCATGATTGAAAGCTTTTTGTGGCCTCAAGCACCATGCCCAGAATGTTACAATCTTTCCCCACTTAGTCCTGACAACAGTCATGAAATGAGTTATCATCACCTTCACTTTAAAGGTCAAGGAACGAGGATTTGTAAAGATACAGAGGTAAAATATCTAGTGAAAAATTTTTTCCCATAAGGAATTAGAAATTCTTTCCTTATTCACCTTTCAGCCAGCTTTAGGAAATGGGAATTTGTTTGTTTGTTGTTTGTTTGTTTGTTTGAAACAGGGTTTCCCTGTGTAGTCCTGGCTGTCCTGGAACTCACTCTGTAGCCCAGGCTGACCTCAAATTCACAGAGATCTGCCTGCCTCTGCCTTCCCAATTCTGGAATTAAAAAAAATGAGCCACCACCGCTCGACTTATTTTTGTTATTGAATCTGAAAACACTGGAATGAGAAAAATTAATAAAAGTCTAAAACTTAGATTCCAAAGCCCATGCAGGAAAAAGAAAACTTTCAAGCTCCTCTGAGTTCCTAAAGGCAGCTGGGACAGATAAGGCTAAACAAAGAACTGGGTATGTGACTAGAGGCCTGAGATCAGATAACACACCCCAGCTGTGTCCACATTTCTCTGTCCTAAACAAGACCAGATAGCCATCAACTCACAGTTGTAAAAATCCCTGGCCCAGGAGATAATTAACAAACTTATTTCCCCTACAATATCCTGCTTAATTGCAACCTGCATAAACATACAATTATTGTTTCATCCTACGTAACCATGGAAGCTTTCAGCCTTTTAAACTTTCCCTTTAAAGTCCCCCCCACCTCACCCCCCTGTAAATCTTATTCTGCTTGCTCCCAATCAGGCAGAGTCCAAGCTGCAATATGCCAATCAGAAGCCTTGTTCTTGCATTCGGTGAGTCATCTCCTTGGTGGTGGATTTTTGGGGGTCCCATAAACTGGGCATAAAAACTAAAAAGACTTTTGTTAGTATTATAACCTTAGTACAGGCAAGTTTTGTTGTTGTTGAAACAGGGTGTCATGTAACCAAGCTGGCTTTGAACTCCCCATGTAGCTAAAGATGGCCAACACACCTCCCTAAAAAGTGACTTTTAAAGATTTGTTTTTATTTTTATATTTGTGGATGTTTTGGCTCCATGCATGTCTGGGCACCACTTGCATGTCTGTGCCTGCAGAGGCCAGAGGTTGTCAAATTGCTGAAGACTGGAGTTCCAGACAGTTGTGAGCCATCATGTGGGTGCTGTAAATCAAACCATCAAAGGTGGATCCTCTAAAAGATCAACTCTTTTTTGTTTGTTTGTTTGGGTTTTTTTGTTTTTGTTTTTGTTTTTTGAGTCGCTGTTTCTCTGTAGCTTTGGAAACTGTCCTGGAACCATCACCCAACCCACTCAGTGCTCTTAACTGTTTGTTGAGCCATCTCTCCAAGAAGCGATTTTTTTGTTGTTGTTTTTTGTTTGTTTCTTTGTTTCGAGACAGGGTTTCTCTGTAGCTTTGGAGCCTGTCTTGGCACTCGCTCTGGAGACCAGGCTGGCTTCAAACTCACAGAGATCCACCTGCCTCTGCCTCCCAAGTGCTGGGATTAAAGGCTTGGGCCACCAACGCCAGGGTGCAGGAAGTGATTTTTTTCATCTACTTTTGTGTGCATGGAAATTAAATCAGAGGTGTACTCCTACTCATATAAAGATACATGATATTGTTTTGTTTAAAAAGAAGAAAAGAGAAATTGCTGAGACAGACATATTGACTATAAGTTTATTATAAAGACTGGCAGAATGGGGAGACTAAGAAGAGGAACAGGGTAAAAGGCTGACCGCCATGGCCGGTCGCCATTGAGATACAGAGCGGGAGTATAGGTGGGGGACAGAGCGCACAGAGTGCGGGACAGAGAAACAGAGAGACAGAGGAACAGAGAGAGAGAGAGCGTAAAGGGGCAGGGGCCTATCTTTTAAAGGGGTCCTCTGCACCTGCGTGCAGACTTCTTTCCCATGGAACCTTGGGCTGACCAGGGTATTGCCTGAGTGGATTCCACCAGGTAACAGGGGCAGGCCAGCATAATGCCTGAACCTTTCAATATATATGACATGCAAGTAGAAGGGAGACTATTTGGAAAGAGGAGGGCCTAGAGAGATGGTTCAATGGTTAAGAGCATTTGACTGGGGGCTGGAGAGATGCCTCAGAGGTTAAGAGCAATGACTGCTCTTCCAGAGGTCCCGAGTTCAATTCCCAGCAATCACATGGTGGCTCACAACCATCTGTAATGAGATCTGTTGCCCTCTTCTAGCAGGCAGAACACTGTATACATAATGAATAAATCAAAAAAAAAAAAAGAGTGTTTATTTGGCTGGGCATTGGTGGCGCATGCCTTTAATCCCAGCACTCCGGAGGCAGAGGCAGGCGGCAGATCTCTGTGAGTTCGAGGCCAGCCTGGTCTCCAGAGCGAGTGCCAGGATAGGCTCCAAAGCTACACAGAGAAACCCTATCTCAAAAAAAAAAAGAGCATTTGACTGCTCTTCCAGAGGTCATGAGTTTGGTTCCCAGCAACCACATGGTGTCTCACAAACATGGGATCTTCTGGTGTGCATGGAGACAGAGCACTCATACACATAAAATACATGAATAAGTAAATCTTTAAAAAGAGAGAGAGAGTAGCCGGTCGGTGGTGGCACACACCGTTAGTACCAGCACTGGGGAGGCAGAGGCAGATGGGTATCTGTGAGTTCGAGGCCAGCCTGGCCTACAAGAGCTGGTTCCAGGACAGGCTCCAAAGCTATAGAGAAACCCTGTCTCGAAAAACAAAACAAAACAAACAAACAAAAAAGAGTAAAGAGCATGAGAAGATAGGAGGGTTCTCTGGGGCTGGGGACATATGGTCAAAGGGCATGATAGACATATATGAAAATGTCATCATGAGGGGGTAGAAAGAAGGGTCAGTGGCTAAGATCACTTGTTGCTCTTGCAGAGGATCTGGGCTCAGCTCCCAGCACCCACAAAGCAGCCCACAGTCATCTGTAACTCCAGTTCCGGGGCTCTGATGCCCTCTTCTGAACCCTGGGGACACCAAGTATGCATCTGGTGCATGTATGTAAGTGTGGTCAAACACTCATACACATAAAAATAGATACATCGAAAACAGTTCTTTGTCTTTGTTTTTGGAGACAGGGTGTGAATATAGTACACATACATGTACTCAGGCACACACACATAAAATTAAGTAATTTTTTATAAAAAGAAATATCGGCCTAGACTTGGCCCAGGATCATGTGGTGGACTTTGGGGAGCCACGGTCAAGGGCCCTACTCTGCCTGGGGTGTGTGTGTGGGGGGGCAGGTGGGGAGCTGGAGAGTAGGGTTGGGGGGAGGGGAGGGAGAGGGAGAAGGTATTGACATGTGAAGCAAGTTTGTTCCTAATTTGAACTAATTTAAAAAAAAAGGAAAAAAAAAGAAATATAATAAAACCTACCATTTTAAATATACAGTAATTTTTTTTAAGCTGAATGAGATAGTACACACCTATAATACCAGCACTCAGGAGGCTAAGATAGGGGGTTGCAAACTTAAGACCAGGCTGGGCTAACAACATGAGAGGCCCATCTTTGTTGTTGTGGTGGTTGGTTGGTTGGCTTTGGTTTTTCAAGACAGGGTTTCTCTATGGCTTTGGAGCCTGTCCTGGAACTAGCTCTTGTAGACCAGGCTGGTCTCGAAGGCACAGAGATCCACCTGCCTCTACCTTCCAAGAGCTGGGACTAAAGGCATGTGCCACCACTGCCAGGCTGTTTGTTTTTGGTTTTAAGACAGGATTTCTCCAGGCAGTGGTGGCACACGCCTTTAATCCCAGCACTCGGGAGGCAGAGGCAGGCCAATCTCTGTGAGTTCGAGACCAGCCTGGTCTACAAGAGCTAGTTCCAGGACAGCCTCCAAAGCCACAGAGAAACCCTGTCTTGAAAAACCAAAAAAAAAAAAAAAAAAAAAAAAGACAGGATTTCTCTGTGTGGCCCTAGCAATTTTATACTCACTTAAAGATCCACCTGCCTCTGTCTCCCAAGGGCTGGGATTAAAGGCAAGCACCACCATGCAGGGTCTTTAACATATTTTTTTAAAACCTTTTCATTTTTCTTTAACTTTTTTATGTGCGGGTTTTTTGTTTGTTTTGTTTTTTGCCTACATGAATGTCTTTGTGAGGGTGTTGAATTACAGACAGTTAAGAGCTGCCATGTGAATGCTGGGAATTGAATCCGGGTCCTTTGGAAGAGCAGCCAGTGTTTTTAACCACTGAGCCATCACTCTAGCCCCCTTAATTATTTAAAAAAAATTTTTTTTTGTTTGTGAGCCAGGTGGTGGTGGTGCATGCCTTTAATCCCAGCACTCACGAGGCAGAGGCAGGCCAATCTCTGTGAGTTCGAGGCCAGACTGATCTACAGAGTGAGTTCCCAGGACAGCCAGAACTACACTGAGAGACCCTGTCTCAAAAAATGTTTGTTTTTGGAGATGAGATGGCACTTTGTATCCCTGGCTAGCCTGGAACTTGCTATGCAAAACAAGCTGGCCTCAAACTCACAGATAACTGCCTGTTCCTGCCTCCCAAGTGGTGGGGTTAAAGGTATGTGCCACCATGTTTGCCTTCTATTTGCATTTTTAAAAGAATGAGTTTGGAGTCCATCTGTGGGGAGGGTGGCAGTGTGGTTCACTCCCAGCCTTATGTCACTTGCTACAAAGTCTTAACAACCTGAGTTTCATCCCTAGAACCCTCAAGGTGGATGGAAAAACTGAAGGCTGTCCCTCTGACCTCCACAGGTGCTCTGTGTAAAATGCCGGCCACCTACACACACACACACACACACACACACACACACACACACACACACACACTCACACACCAAATAAAACACATATAGAAGGATAAGTTTGTCTGTGCTTCAAGATATCCTCACGGAGCATGGGATGAGCACACAGCAAGCACAGAACAGGGACTGACTTTTGACTTCATTAGAGTCTGATCTGTTCTTTTTTTTTTTTTTTTTTCTCTTCCTTTTCATCTCAAGCATGGATAATTTTTATAATTAAAAAAGAAAGAAAGAATGCAAGCTCTTTGAACATATGGCTGGTAACTAGCCTTCGTAATCTTCCAGAAGTACTCAAGCTTTGGAACATGTAAATTATTTTCCTCTAAAACGCCTTAAGCAAAACTGGAGCGATCCGGCAAGCCTGGTAACAGACTGCAGCTCGTTTCCAGGCATTTCCTACGGAACTGGCTTCCAAGTTTATGCAGCAGAAATCCAAGCCAATAATGTGCTTTCTTTACCTCCAGTTGCACTTTTTCAGGTTCAAACAAGAGCAAGTGCTGCCCACTTGCCTTGAAATTATGGGACCACGGAGGGATTCTTCTTTCCCTGTCCCTCTGGACACTCAGATCCTGCCCTTTGCTCACTGTGTTTACTTCCGTGCTAGTGAAGTGGCTCACTTGGTAAAGGCAATTGCTACCAAGCCTAAGGAACAGGGTTCAGCACCACCACCACCACTACCTGGGGCCCAGATGAGAGAGAGAGAGAGAGAGAGAGAGAGAGAGAGAGAGAGAGCCTACTTTCATAAGGTTCCTTTGACCTCCATATCTGTGTCATGCCAGCATGGCATGAGGGCAAACAGCCCTCGTGCAAGCACACACTCACAAGTAAACATGTAAAACAAACATGACAAACCTCCTAAGCTGGGCACAGGAGAGCATTCTCGAGATCACAGTGCTTGGGAGATTAGCTCAGCCACCATAGTGATCGGAAGGTCAACATAGGATTAAATGGGAACCTATCTGAAAAGCTAAAAATAAAATGTTTTTTAGAACAGACCTCAGAAACCTCTTTCCTTTGTTTGTATGTGACTGGCTGTGGAGAGCAGCTGAGGTTCCCAGTTAAACCACAGATTGGGCTGGCTTTTATTTTACAGTCTGTTTGTCAGCGTGCTCAGCTGGGGTGGCCTGATGCTCTCTCCTCCTGAGTCAAGTTTCAAGCAGGGTTTCTCTGTGGCTTTGGAGGCTGTCCTGGAACTAGCTCTTGTAGACCAGGCTGGTCTTGAACTCACAGAGATCCGCCTGCCTCTCGACTGCTGGGATTTAAGACGTGGGCCACCACTGCCCAGTGAACATCCTTTTTATAAAATTTATTTTTATTTTATGTGTATTCGTATTTCACCTACATATACACCTGTGTGAGGGGGCCAGATCTCCCAGAACTAGAGTTATAGATAGTTGTGAGCTGCAGTGTGGGTGCTAGGAATTGAACCTGGATCCTTTGGAAGAGCAGCAAATGATCCTAACCTCTGAGGCATCTCTCTAGCCCTGATGGCACTCAGGGGCAGAGGCAGGCAGATGTCCTTCAATGGGAAAGACATCAACTGTGATACAGTCATTTGGTTGAATATTACTTGGCAGTAAATAGGAATGAACCATCAAGTCACAAGGAGGCACAAAGAGGAAGCTTAAAGACGCAAAACTGAGTAAGAGGAACGGCACTTGGAATATTTGACAACATGGGAAGTAGCTTTCCAGAAATCACAATAGAAGGGTGGTGGGAAGAAAAGACAACTAGGTGGAGTAGCTGGGATTTCTAGGGCATAAAATTATTTTTTTAAAGATTTATTTATTGTGGGGGTTGGAGAGGTGACTCAGAGGTTAAGGGCACCGACTGCTCTTCCAGAGATCCTGAGTTCAATTCCCAGCAACCACATGGTGGCTCACAACCATCTGTTATGAGATCTGGTGTCCTCTTCTGGTGTGCAGATATACATGGAAGCAGAATGTTGTATACATAATAAATAAATAAAATCTTTTTTTTAAAAAAGATTTTATTTATTATGTACAGTGTTCTGCCTGCATGTATGCCTGCACGGCAGAAGAGGGCACAGATTTCATTACAGATGGTTATGAGCCACCATGTGGTTGCTGGGAATTGAACTCAGGACCTCTGGAAGAGCAGTCGGTGCTCTTAACCTCTGAGCCATCTCTCCAGACCAACAATAATTCTTTTTAAGATTTATTTTTCAAGCTGGGTGTTGGTGGCACACGCCTTTAATCCCAGCACTTGGGAGGCAGAGGCAGTCAGATCTCTGTGGGTTCAAAGCCAGCCTGGTCTAGAGTAAGGCCCTGTCTTAAAAGGGAAGAGGGAGCCAGGCAATGGTGGTGTAAGCCTTTAATCCCAGCACTTGGCAGCAGAGTGCTACACAGGGTTTCTATATGAAGCTTTAGAAACTGTCTTAGAACTCACTTGCTCTGTACACCAGGCTGGCCTGGAGCTCAGAGATATTCCTGCCTCTGCCTCCCCAGTATGGGATTAAAGGCATGCACCACCACCCCATTGGCTCTGGAATAAGAATGAAAATATATTAAAATTTTTATTAAGTGTAGATGTGCATATGTGTCTGCGTGTGAGTTTGGACATGAGTGCAGATCCCCTGGGAGACCAGAGGGCTTTAGGTTCCCTTGGAGCTAGCTAGAGCTCATGGCAGTTGTAAGGCACCCAACACAGATGCTAGGAACCAAAGTCTGTGACCCCTGAAAGAGCAGTACATACTCTCAACCGCTAAACCATTTCTCCAGCCCCTACAAAACTTTAAATGAAGAAAATGGGGTATGTGTGGAAGTAACAGAAATTAATAAGATAGAGGGAAATTTTAAAGGGAAAGAGGACTGGTGAGGTGGCAAGTGGGCAAATGTGCTTACCATCCCGTCTGATGACCGGGGTTTAGCCCCTGGCATCCACACGGCAGAGGAGAGAACCTCCACACACATGCCCGACATGACACACACGCACCCGACATCTAAACCAAGGAACATGAAAAAGAAGTCTACACCTCAAGGATCTGGTTTCTAATGCACATCCTTTCCCTGTGGAGCTCAGGGAAGCTCTGACTGATCTCAGGGCGAGAGGAGACTTGAGGCTGGCCACAGGAAGGGCGGGAACACAGCCTGCTCCCTGCACTGTGGACCACTACCTCCCCAGGCAGCCCTCCTGTGCGCCACAGCCCCGGCTGTCTCAGAACTTCAACTTCCTCACAACTGTGCCTTTAATGTGGCCTCTCTTGGCTTCTCTGGTTTTTCTGTAGCCTGTGGCTTGTCAGCTTAAGCTGTTTCTGCCAAATGCCTCATGCCTTGAGCATTTCCTAGTTGAAATTCCTGAAAGGGAGAGAGCAAATCAGCCTAGCCCTGTCCTGGACACTGAAGGCTGTCCTATAGGCAAAACCAAACTGTCTCGAGGCAACCACTTCTACAAAGAACGGCAAGGCAAGCTTCTCTTAGAGCACTCGGGAGGGTGGTGGTGGTGATGGTGCTGTGTGAGTCCTCTTTCTATTGCTGTAACAATATTTGAAATAGAGCCACTTATTAAGAACAGAGGTCAGGGCTGGGGAGGGTGGCTTAGTGGTTAAAGTGCTTCCCACAGCAGTACAGGGACTGGAGTACAGATCTCCCCTGCGCCCCCACCTTCGGCACCCACACAAAACCAGGTATGGTAGCATACATCTAATCCCAAAGCCCCTACACTGAGATGCTAGGCAGAGACAGAAAAATAGTCTGAGGCTCTCAGGCCAGCATGGCCAGCTTTTGCAGCATTAATGAGACCCTGTCTCTCAAGCTGGAAGCTGAGCACTATCTCCTGGGGTTGTCCTTTGACTATCACCCACATGCTGTAGTGGTATACACACACACACACACACACACACACACACACACACACACACACACAAATATTAAAAAAATAATGTTATTAGAGACAAGCTGTGCTCTGGCTTGCCTACCACACCGTGTATAGAGCTGTGGTTTGATCTGCAACTCCAGAAAGAGACGAGAAGGGGGAGAGAAAGTGGGAGAGGAGGAAGGGGAGGTGGCCGGGCTGGTTCATAGCTCACAGCCCTGGATTCCAGAAGGTCTTGCATCTGTCCAGCCTCCTGTAAGTGCTTGTGCTGCTTGGGCCTGTATGGAGAGCTGCAGGGTCAGCATCCAAACCCAGCAAGGAAGGGGTGCAGGCAGCGGAGGCAAAGCAGGATTACCTTCATGACCCCTAGCCACCCCACAGGCAGATTGCCATCCTTTGAAGACTCTGCATCTGGTCCTACCCTCATGACACAATGGATGTCCCCCTCCCCACAGCCGTGCTTACATTCTGTGGTTATCACCAGGGCTCTTCCCTTGTCTATGCCCTCCCTCAGCAATGTCCTCCTCTTGATACTCCCTGTGCAAACCACAGCCTTGGTAAGAGTTCCAATTGCTCCCTAGAAGGCACCTGCACCTGCCACCCCAATAAGGCTGGCTACATTCACTTTCAAATCCATGACCACAAACCTCAAGCGGGCTCATAACATCCTGGCAATCATACAACACTTATCCCGGTTAATTTCTCTCCTAATTTTCCAGCCAGTTATTTCACAACCTCTGCTTTCCGCTCAACCCTCCCAACACTTCCTCCCGTTCACTCTCACTCCGAGTTGATGGATTTCTTTCCAAGTGCATTGTGAATATTGACGCAATCAGCAGAGAAATTGCACGACTCCTCCAACCCCCCCCCACACACACACCCATGCATCCTTCTCTAAATCCACACTCTGGCTTCCTGCCTGCAATTAGGGATGAATCATCTATGCTCCATCAAAGCCCAGCCCTCGGCCTGCTCATTTGATCCCATCCCCGCTCATTACTCAAGGACATGGCTCAGGAACCCTCCCTGCCAGGCTCCAGCAGGTTTTTTTTCTCTCTCTCGGTGGGATCACTTCCATTAGAATACAAATAAGATGGGTCTTCTCCTCCAGTCTTCTCTTTCGCTCTTATACAAGTACTTATCATTTTTACTGTGTTGTGTGTGTATACCCATGCACACACACAGCTTCTGTGTACAGTTCAGGGGACAGTTTTGTGGAGTTGGTTCTCTGGGAGCTTGTGAGAGCAGAGCTTTGGAGATAAGGGGTTTGCCAGCTGGGGCATCTCACTGGCTAGTCCTTAAGCCCTTCTCTTGACACGCTGTGCATTTCTTTGCTAACATTTTAAGGAAAAGGACTTAATTTATTCATTTTATTTATTTTTGGTTTTTCGAGACAGGGTTTCTCTGTGGCCTTGGAGGCTGTCCTGGCACTCGCTCTTGTAGACCAGGCTGGTCTCAAACTCACAGAGGCCTGTCTCTGCCTCCCACATGCTGGGATTAAAGGCATGTGCCACAACCACCCATTTATTTTTAGATAGTAACAGGTCCCCCAGACCTTAGCACAACTGACTCCATGATGGAAGTACCATTCAGGCCTTGTAGTCCAGCTTGAAGGCAGCAACACCTACCAGAATGAGAACAAAGACCTAATTGATCAAAGTCCATAGTTCTGGGAAAGTTCCTGAATGTGCTACCTTGCCTTTTGGCTCCTGTAGCTCTGTTTCTGGCTAACTGTTCTTGCTAACTGAGGTGTGTCAACCCAGGATAAGAAAGGCTTGGGACTGCACTTGAGTCTTGACTACCCAGTATAATTGCCAGCCAACTAACTGTGACTTTCTGTTGGCTTGAACCTATGTCTGTGTAGTCCTCTCTAATGTATACCTCACAACAATTTTTTGAGACAAGGTTTCATGTAACCCAGGCTAGCCTCAAGTTCACAATGAAGCCAAGGATGACCTGGAACTCAGGATTTTCCAGCTTTGACCTCCTGAGTGCTAAAATTAAAGATCTGCATCATCACTCCCAGCAGAGAAAGCATCTTTAAAGGTTTGTTTTTATTATGTTTTTTTTAAAGATTTATTTATTATATACAGTGTTCTGCCTGCATGTATCCCTGCACGCCAGAAGAGGGTACCAGATCTCATTACAGATGGTTGTGAGCCAACCTGTGGTTGCTGGGAATTGAATTCAGGACCTCTGGTAGAGCAGTCAATGCTCTTAACTGCTGAACCATCTCTCCAGCCCTATTTTTGCTCTTTTAAAATTATATGTGTTTGTGTGTGTGCAGGTACAAATGTGTATGTGAGCGCAGTAGTGTGCTGAGGTTAGAGGTGCTGAATCTTCCAGATCTGGAGTTACAGACAACTGCAAGCCATCTGAAGTAAGTGCTAGGAACCAAATTTGGGTTCTCTGGAGATTTGCAAGTGTTTTTAACTACTAAGACATCTTTCTAGCCATGAAAAAAAAAAAAAAACACCTTTTGGGGGGTGGGATTTATTTTATGTTCTATTGCTATGAAGAGAAACCATGACCCATGACCATGGCAATTCTTACAAAGGAAACCCTTTAAGCAACAGGAAAAAGAGACCACTGGGCCTGGCTTGAGCATTTGAAACCCCAAAGCCCACTCCCAGTGACACACTTCCTCCAACAAGGCCACACCTAGCCCAACAAGGACATACCTCCTAATAGTGCTACTCCCTGGTGGCCAAGCATTCAAATCTGTGAACCTGTGGGGGCCATTCTTTGTTGTTTTTGGTTTTTCGAGACAGGGTTTCTCTGTGTAGTTTTGGAGGCTGTCCTGGAACTAGCCCTTGTAGACCAGGCTGGTCTCGAACTCACAGAGATCTGCCTGCCTCTGCCTCCCGAGTGCTGGGATTAAAGGCGTGCGCCATCACTGCCTTGGGGGCCATTCTTATTCACACCACCACAGTATTATGTCTGTGTAATACATGTGCAGTGCCTACAAAGACCAGAAGAGAGCATTAGATACCAAAACTGTAGTTACAGATGGTTAGGAACCACCATGTAAGTGCTTGAGCAGAGGAACAGGGGTCCTCTGCAAGAACAAGTGCTGTTAATAGGCACCTCTATGGCCCTGGAAAAACCAACTTTAAAAGAATGATATGAGCTGGGACTGGTGGTGCAGGTGTGTAAATTCAGTGACCAGGGAGGCAAGAACATCACAGGTTCAAGACCATCTTGGGCAACTTGATGACCCCTGTCTCAAAATGAAAAGTTCAAAATAACTGAGGGGTAGCAGGAGAAAGGCTCAGTGGAGAGATGCCTCCTTCTGGCCTCCTCGGGCAATGCACATACACGGTATACATGCATACATACATACACACACGGTAAACAGCCAGTACTTGGAAGGCAAAGGCAGGATGGAAATTAAAGGTCTTCTTCAGCCACATAGGAGTGGGAGACCAGCTTGGACCTTACACATGTTATACAAGGACTCCTCCACTATCGAGCTATAGCCTCAGCTGTCTTAGTGGGGTTTCCATTGCTCTGATAAAACACCATAACCAAAAGCAGCCTGGGGAGGGAGGCAAGGGTTTATGTAGCTTACAGACTATTATGTAGGGAGTCAAGACCGGAATGGTAGGGCAGGAACCTGGAGGCAGGAGCTGATGCAGAGGCCATGGAAGAACACTGCTTACTGGCTTGTTCCCCATGACTTGCTCAGCATGCTGTCTTATACAATGCAGGACCGCCTGACTAGGGATGGCACCACACACAGAGGCCTGGGCCCTTCTACATCAATCATAATAATGAAAAATATGCCCCAGCCGGGCATTGGTGGTGGAAATTAAGTGCTTTAATCCCAGCACTTGGGAGGCAGAGGCAGGTGGATCTCTGTGAGTTCGAGGCCAGCCTGGTCCACAGAGAATTCCAGGACAGCCTCTCCAAAGCTACAGAGAAACCCTGTTCTGAAAAACCAAAAAAAGAAAGAAGGAAAGAAATGATTTCAGGATGGGCAGTGGTGGCAAATGCCCTTAATCCCAGTTCTCAGGAGGCAGAGGCTAGCCTTGGTCTAAAGGGTGAGTTCCAAGACAGTAAAGGCTCCACAGAGAAACCCTTCCTCGAAAAACAAACAACAAAAAGAAATTATTTCACTGGTGCCTCATTGACCTAGAGAAAGTTCTGAGAGGTACATATGAAGGTCACAGCCCAAGCAAGCTACAGGCTCCCTGCAAAAGGAAGCCCTAATTACAGGGCAGCAGAGCCAGTCTGGTCCCCACTCTTAGCAGCACATTCCTCCCAGAGGCCTACTTACCACAGTCCCTTTTCACCACCTCGTGTCTGGCTTTCTACACAAAATTACAAGGCACACAAAAAGGTCAGAGGCAGGGTTTGAGGAGACAGGTGCACATTCCACCCCTTATCAGACTTCATCTCAGGCCTGTAGATTCTTGAAAATTCCAGGGTACAGTCAGGCCAGGTGAGTGTTACCTTGAAATCTGTTTTGATCTTCCAGCCTTCCCAGAAAAAGTCTCTCTGGCAGAACTGTCTATGGGTCCAAATGAGGCTCCAGGGTGGGAAGTGGCCCCTTCGGTGTAGTGTGACTACACTGAAGATTTTATTTATTCAGTGTAGTGTAACTACACTGAAGATTTTATTTATTCAGTGTAGTGTGACTACACTGAAGATTTTATTTATTCAGTGTAGTGTAACTACACTGAAGGCCTGACTTCCCGCGTGGGTTTGTGGCGGGTCCTCCTAGAATCACAGAGCCACAGAATGAATTCATCCAGGCAGGGAAAGTGACCAGCACAATCGAGGCTCCAGAAACACACAGCTGCACAAGTGATTAGGGCACTTGGTCAGCGTCTGCCTGCTGCGGGCAGAGGCATTTGCTGCCAAGACTAGGGTTGTGAGTTTGATCCCTGGGCCTCGAATGGTGGAAAGAGAGAACTGGCTTTCGTGGTGTCCTCCAAAGCACACTTCCCCATGCCACACACACCCCACCTCCCCACATGCCATAAATAAATAAACGCAAGAAATTTAAGAATGTGGTCTATAATTGAGGAGAAAAGAGCAATCAGTCCCTTTATTAGGATCTGGCAGACATGTTCAACCTTAGGCCTGTGGGTCCCACTCAAAAATCTTGCTTGAGATTTTTTTTATTTTTTATTTTGAGAAACAGAGTTTCTCTGTGTAGCCTTGGCTGTCCTGGAACTCACTCTGTCTAACAGACTGGCCTTGAACTCACAGAGATCCGCCTTCCTCTGCCTCCTGAGTGCTGGGATTAAAACTGTGAGCCACACCATATCCTGCTAATCCCTCCAAAATGAAATAAAGTGTGTGTGCATGCACACAGAGTTGGAGGAGGCTTTGAGGACAAGGCCATCACAGCAGTGACAACTTCTTTCAAGCCTGCAGGCTTTGCAATGAGGCCATGTCTCTCCTGGGCACAAGAATCTTCCTACAGAGCTGCTAACGGCCAGATGGGGCACTCTGACTGCACCCTTCATGCCAGTCTCTCTACGTGAAAAGATGAACACAGCTCAGGCAATCCATCAAACAGCATCAAAATGCCTTCTGCCTGCAGTGACCACAAATGACAGCGTGTTTCAGAGCAGGAGGGGGAAGGGAGGTGACACCAAGACTCATGGAACTCCATTGCTCTTTAGTCTCTCATCTTGGTCCCACATGACCAAATCATCACACAAATATAATTTTTAGGGCTGGAGGAAGGCTCTTGCAGATGACCCAACACACACACACGGTGGCTCACAACTGCCTCTAACTCCAGCTCCAAGGATCTGATAGCTTCTTGTGATCCTTGAGAGCTCCTACACACAAACAGTGCAAACAAGTACACTCAGGTACACACAAGCCCATATAAATAAATTGTTAGCCCCCATAAGTGGCAATTACGATTCTAATTTTCTTTTCTGTTCTCTGTGCTGGAGACTGAGCCCAAGGCCTCTCACATACCAGGCATCAGCTCTAGCCCTGAATCACACAACCAGATCAGAAATTGCAATTGTGTTGTGTTGTGTACTAGTCTTTCCTTTAGATCACCAACCAGCTCCCAAACCAGGGCATGGAGCTTAGATTCTTTCAAATTAACCTGTTACTCTTTATCTACCTTTTGCCCGGGGGTGGTGGTGGTGGTGTTCACTCTTTTTGTTTCTTCTGTATATCTTTTTTTTGTTTGTTTTGTTTTTTTTGAGACAGGGTTTCCCTGTGGCTTTGGAGGCTGTCCTGGAACTAGCTCTTGTAAACCTGGCTAGTCTCGAACTCACAGAGATCCGCCTGCCTCTGCCTCCGGAGTGCTGGGATTAAAGGCATGTGCCACCAACACCGGGCCACATCTTTACATTGTTAATAAAGGCAGCAGAAACACATGGAACACTCCTTTCTTTACACACAATAAAGTAACATTCCACAACATAAACAAATGTAACGGATTTGCCTAGTTAAAATAATATTCTACAACTGTGTTGTCTGCCTGTTTATTGAGACATGTGTCTCTGTGCAGCCTCAGTTGGCCTGGAACACACAATGTAGGTCATGCTGGTCTGGAACCTGTAGCACTTTTCCCGCCTCTGCCTGCTGAGTGTGGAATTAGGTCACCACATGTAGTAAGACCTCCAAATGTCTTAATACTTGAACATACATGAACTCATGTGTTGGACTAATGCTAACACAGATAACTAAGGCAGGAGTTTTGGCTCATGTGGGGCTGGAAGCAGTGTGAGATAACCCTCACCCTGTAGCCCAGGTTAGATTCTGAGACCGCAGGCCCACATCACCATATTCCAAAAACTAAACTCTTGGGGCAGGAGAGCTGGCTCAGCAGCTGCTCTTCCAGAGGTCTTGTGTTCAATTCCCAGCACCCACATGGCAGCTCCCAACTGTCTGTAACTCCAGTTCCAGGGGATACAAAACCCCCACAAGTACATACATGCAGGCACTGATGTACATAAAATAAAATAAATTATTAAAAAAGAAAATAGCTGGGCGTTGGTGGCTCGTGCCTTTAATCCCAGCACTCGGGAGGCAGATGCAGGCGGATCTCTGTGAGTTCGAGGCCAGCCTGGTCTACAGAGTGAGTCCCAGGACAGCCTCCAAAGCTACAGAGAAACCCTGTCTCAAATAAATAAATAAATAAATAAATAAATAAAATCTGTTCTTTTCTCATTTGTCTTAAGGTTAATGTTTTTTTTTTTTTTTTAAAGATTTATTTATTTACTATGTATACAGTGTTCTGCCTGTACACCAGAAGAGGGCACCAGTTCTCATTTTAGGTGGTTTTGAGCCACCATGTGGTTGCTGAGAACTGAACTCAGGACCTCTGGAAGAACACTCACTGCTCTGACCTCTGAGCCATCTCTCCAGCCCAAGATTAATGTCTTGATAGCCAAGAACCTTATTTATCTGCCTTTCTGAGTTTGTTCTCTTTAGTCAGTTGTGCTTTCCAAAATCATATTTTTGTTGGGTTCTGAGTAATGAAAATTAATAGATGGATTTCTCATCTAAGTGCTAAAAATATACAGCATGAAGAACAATTAAAAAATAACTCCAACTGAACAACTGTTGGCTCATCACTTATTTGGTATATGCCATAGTCCAACAAAAAGATTTTGCAGCCGTTTCTGGAGGAGGAAATATATTTTCCAAGGAGTATATTGTTCACCTTCTGGTTTATGAATACTGAAACTGCTAATGACCAGCGAAGGTCTCCACCCTTCTGCCTCTCCCTGCAGTGGAACTTAATTGCCTGTCCCCACCCCAGAGCCTTATTTTGTATTCTATTTATATCCTGCAGCAATAAGACATGCCTCACTCTTAGAATTTATCTGGTAAAATATCACAGTTTAATTAAATTATTTTGGTCTGGGTCCAAAGCTGTCTCTTCTTGATGTCATAGAAGTTACATTTTCTGACGCATGCCAAGGCTATTAAGCCTGTACCCATGATCATTATGTATACATGCATTAAGTTCATCCATATTTTACAGTTCATTATTTAACAGTACTTATCTAAAAGGTTAAAGTCTTTATGGGATCATTTAGCTGATTCTTTACTAGCCTGATTTAAAATTAATTTTACAATATTTTTGATGGAATCTCATGTAGCCCAGGATGGCCTATGTAGCTGAGGATAACCTTGAAGTTCCGGTCCTTCAGCCTCTATATCCTGAGTGCTGGGACCATAGGAATATACCCCATGATCTGTTATGATGCTAGAGAGTAAACCACAATCTCATGCGTGCTAGGCAAGCGCTCAACCAACTGAACTGCACTCCCGGCCTTCCAGTGTACAACAGTAAAGGATTTTATATGAAGAAGGAAAACTGAAACAAATCTTAAGTAATATCTTTTCAGGGCTAGAGAGGTAGCTCAGTTAGTTGGTAAAGTGCCTGCCCAGGGTATAAGAGGCCTCAATTTTGACTTGCAGAACCCCATTACAACAGGTATGGTAACACATGCCCAGAACTCCAGAGGCAGTAGTTCCAGGCCGTCTTCAACCACACAGCAAGTTTGAAGCCAGCCTAGACTACAAGAGACTTGGTTTCAATAAAACAAAACAAATAAAAAAAAACCACGGGAGGCGCTGAGGACACAGCTAGGTAGTTAAGAGTTCAAATCCCTAGTATTTATGTAAAAAGCTGGCTGTGGGGGCACAGGCCTTTAATCCTAGTGCCTTGGTAGAAGCAAAGACAGGAGGATCCCTGGGGCTTGCTGGCCCCAGCCTAGCTCCAGGCTAAATGATAAACCCTATCTCAGGAGAAGATGGGAGAGCTACAGAGCAGGGCACCCAGGGTCCTCCTCCTGGCCTCTATGCACTCATGGGGGCGGGTGAGAGGGCCAGCACACACGAAAGGGGAGGTCTTATATTTTCATAATATAATATTTTGCTTCTAAAGGAACCCAAAGTTTAAGTCTTCTAAAGGGGGCTGGAGAGATGGCTTAGTGGTTAAGGGCCCAGGTTCAATTCCCAGCACCCACATGGACAGTTCACAACTGTCCATATCTCCAGTTCCAGGGAATCTGACACCCACCCCCATACAGACATAAAAATAAGTAAATAATAAAAGCTAAAAAAAAAAAAAAAGTCTTCTAAAGGGTCTCACACAAAGGCAATAAATCACCCTAAAGACTAAAATCTATCTCTTAAGAGTTCCCTGCATTAGGAAATGCACAGGCGACCATCTAGCCAGGTCACTGAGAATCTACCCAATAGCCCCCTTTGACAATCAGTCCCTTGCAGAGAAACACAAGTTGGGTTTTCTGGCACTCATTAAAAAGAGCAAAGTGATTCCTTTGTTCACGTCTGAACTCAAAATTCCATTTGCTAACAAAGGATAAGAACATCAAAGCTGTCGCTAATAATTAGCCCATCCGACAAATATTTATTCCCTTCCTCTGTGTTTTCCTGGGAGCAGAGTACCACTCGATTCAGCATGTGCTTTGGAAGCCCCAGGATGCTTTGTGCATCTTAGCCTGAGGCATTCCTTTGAGGTGACTAGGTAGACTGTGCTCCATTCCTGAGAACAGGCTCCAGTGGGTGTTCATGAATTATTTTAGGCCAGTGCTGCAATGTTACCACTGAAGACATGGGTGCATAACAGGATGATTAACCCACGAATGTCAAGTTTGGGACTAGGGATGTATCCTGTGGGAGAGAGTCTGTCTCTCGTGTGCAAGACCCGGAGTTAAGCTTGAGCGGAAGGCTGGAGTTACCAATTGTCAAGATAGAGCTCCTCTTCCAAAAGGCAGGTCATAACTTTGCCCTGCCCTTTTATTTATTTATTTATTTTCCTTCAAGACAGGGTTTCTCTGTGTAGCTTTGGATCCTGTCTTGGAACTAACTCTGTAGGCCAGGCTGGCCTTAAACTCACAAAGATCGACCTGTCTCTGCCTCCCAAGTGCTGGGATTAAAGGCATGCACTACCAAAGCCCGGCTGCCCTGCCTTTTTATCTTAAAGCAGACTATAAAGGAATCCCCAAGGGGCTGGAGAGGTGGCTCAGTGGTTAAGAGCACTGGCTGCTCTTCCAGAGGACCTGGTTTCAATTCCCAGCACACACATGGCAGCTCGCACCATCTGTAACTTGTGTTCCATGGGAATCCAATACCCTTTCTGGCTTCCTCAGGTACCAGGCACACATCTGGTACACGTGCAGGCAAAATATCCATATACATTAGAATAAATAACATAATTTAAATAAATTGATTATCTGGAGACATGATTTCAGCTAGTGAAAGCAGGGAGAGAACTGACTCCCAAAAGTTGCCCTTTGTCCCCTACATGTGCTCTGTGGTCCACGAGCACCGGCAGTCACCTAAGTGCCATACCCATGTCACCTTCATTAAATTGAAAAAAATCCTCTCATCTACCTTGGACAAGAGTTGGTCCTGAGACCCTCTCCCAGCCGAGGTCTGCATGCACCATACCCTGGAGGAAAAACTGTTACAGATGTCAAGAAGCAGAGGACCTTGCTGGCTTTCCACAGCTAGTCGGTAAGCGCTCAGCTAGTTGGTAAGCGCTCAGTGGCTGTGTCCCGTCATTCGGATGCAGCTGTTCACGAGTCAGCCCTGTCTATACAATGAAGTCTTCCCCCCAACCCGCAAGGACAGGGTTCAGAGCATGAGGTGTAGCCCAATGGTAGAGCGCTTGCTCAGCTTGTATGAGGGAGGGCCTGAGCTCCATTCTCAGTGCCAGTGGAATGGGGAGAATCAAACAGCTTCTCTACAGGGAACATCTGCATAGAGGCCATGAAGAGGACCCTGGGTGCCCTGCTCTGTAGCTCTCCCATCTTCTTCTCCTGAGATAGGGTTTATCATTTAACTTGGAGCTAGTCTGGGGCCAGCAAGCCCCAGGGATCCTCCTGTCTTTGCCTCTACCAAGGAGCCCCACCCTGTGTGTCTCTTTATCTGGCTACTTATTTGTATCCTTATAATACAAATCCTTTATGGCAAATCAGGAATTGTAAGCTTAGTGTTTTCCTGAGTCCTCTGAGAAGTGCTAGGGAACAAATGCTCCCTGAGGAGGGGACTCTGGGAATTTCCATTTGTAACTGATTAGCCAGAGGTTCTGGAACCCGGGTTTCTGATGGTCTAAAATGGGTACTGCTGGGGGACTGACCCCTCAAACTGTGGGATCTGATGCTAACTCCAGGGGATAGTGTCAGAACTGAATGGGGGGAGGGTGTTTGCTGGAAATTTTGCTTGCCCAACATGTGTGAAGCCTTCCTAGGGGAATATTCTCAATTACCTAGTCACTTCCTACTCTTTTTAAATTTTTTAAATTATATTTTATTGATTATGGGAAGAGAGACTCATGTCTGGAAGTCAGAGGACAACTTCAGGAGTCCGTTCTCTCCCTCCACTGTGAGGGTCCAAGAATGGAACCCACTGAGCCAGCGCTTAAAGTTTCCACAACCTCAACGTCCAAACACTGGGTCCAACACTAGCACCCTTGGAGGACGCACTCAGCCATCTCCCACCCACAGCAGATGGGCAGGCAGCAACTGGTAACGAGGAAGCTTTTCGCCCTGCAGATATCCGAACCCATGTGAGTCATCCTAGCTCTCCGTGGGCCCAGAACTCACCATCTGGTTCTGAGATCCACATGTTGGTGTGTCAGGGGACAGCCACTGCTTCATCCTGCTCACGTGGGCTTGTGGCTTTGGAGGCAGAGGGACGGAGGGAGGCAACAGATGGGAAGTCACAAAGATGGTCCCACAGACTCACAATCCGAGGCTCAGACTGAGTGCTCAGGGGCAGGCAGAGAAGGCAGAGCGCCACCGTTTATTTTCTGCACTTCACAGCCCTCCACATACCAGCTCCTCTGCCTCCTCTTCCTTCTCCTTTTAATTAATTAGTTAGTTAATTAAATTTTAGATAGTGTCACTATAAGTATCTGAGTGTGACCTTGAACTTTTTTTCAGTTTGTTTTTTAATTTTTTTTATTTTATGCACATTAGTGTTTTACCATGGATGTCGGGTCCCCTGGAACTGGAATTACAGACAGTTGTGAGCTGCCATGTGGGAACTGAACCAGGGTCCTCTGGAAGAACAGTCAGTAGTCTTAGTCACTGAGCCATCTCTCCAGCCCTGGTTTTTTATTTTTGGTTTTGGTTTTCTGTTTTGTTTTTTCCAGGTAGGATTTCTCTGTGTAGCCCTGGCTGTCTTGGAACCCACTTTGTAGACCAGGCTGGTGTTGAACTCACAGAGATCCCCCTGCTTCTGCTTCCCAAGTGCTGGGATTAAAAGCGTGCGCCACCATCGGATTCTGATGATCCTGTATCCACTTCCTGAGTGCTGGAATCATACCCCGCACCTGGCTTATATGGCGCTAGGAATGGCACCCAAGGCTCCAAGCACTCTGCCAACCGAGTGACATCCCAGCCCTTGGTTTAAGCCTCTTTGAGTGGGCATCCATGCTGATTCATGAGACCCACAAACCAGGCAGACCCCACGTCTACACCCTCTTCTGATACTGTCATCATTAATTAGCCTACGTCCTTCATGCTGGGGGTCACCGCCCGAACATACCTGGGAGCTTCTAACAGCTTTCAGCTGTTCTCCGCCCCATAAAGCAGTGTCATGTTTAGAACTCAGCCCCTGGGCATGGGGTACAGCTCTCTGGGGGAAGCGCTTAATTGCTGAAGAGCTCATGGGATGCCGATTAATGATGGGTAGCTGCTGCAGGCAGCCGCGCTCTCTTGAGTCAAAGTAGCTTCAGTGAGGTAGGAAACACTTTAGCCTAGGACATGGTCCTTCGCTCCTTCTGTGCTATTTCCAGCCATCCTGCTGGGCTCTTCATCCTTCCAGGAAGGAGAAAATTAGACACAAGTGTAACAGAAGCACCCATCTGCCATCTCAAAGGAGTCTGGGGAGGTGGACAGGAAAGGAAAGTCTCCTAAGCTTCCTATCTCCTGTGATCTTATCTTTGTCAGCTCGTGGCTGTTTTCTTACCGTGCCTGTGAAAAAAGAGAAAGGGGAGGAGGAGGAAGAGGAGGGAGCCCGCCTCAGGCTGTCCCTCGCTGTGTTAGGTAATCAGGATCCCTGCCTCCTAGGGCATGCCAGATTCTTTCTGCATGACCCTGCAACCAGGTGCTGAGGTGTGATGCGTGGGGCGCCCTCCAAATGAGTGCCTTGGGAAAAGTGGCCACCAGTCCTGTTTTACAGGCAGGTGGACTCGGCTCCTAAGAATCAGGTCAGTCCCAGGAACGGGCCTGACCAGCCTTGGTTTGTTTATTTTCTTGGCGCATGGCTGGCATCCCTAAACACAGCTGTGTTAGAGGAAGGAAGACAGGGTCCGGGTTAGCACCTGGACTGTTTGGCTTCCTCCGGGCTGGCAGAGTTTGGTAGCAGAGCATCTGGGTCGATGGTTCTTTCCTCTTTGCTTGCCTTCCCTCCTGCTCTGGAAAGGCAGAGAGCAAAAGACGACTGGCAGGGAGCTGTAGCTGGGAGCTGCCTCCCCACTGGCTGAAGAATCAGTGAGCCAAGGAAGAAGTGTCACCTAGCATCCTGTGGCGCAGTGCCTTGCAACCGTATCTGCGCTAACACTGGAGAGGCTAGGTGTTGACAAGGACATGCTATCCAGGAATTTTCCTTTATCCAAAGACGGCTCCATTCATCTCATGGAGCTTTGTTCCAAGCTTTGGGTTGACTTCACCCTGGCTCCGAGCCCCAGCGAGCTAAGGATAGACTCAGTCCAATCCCAGGAAAGGCGAATCTGAGCCAACTGCTGGGGCTACAGAGCAGGGCTGGGAAATGGTCCAGGGCAGGCTAGCCAGCAGGAAGCAACCTCAGAGACCCTGGGTTCAGGGCGGCTCCACCCCGCCCCCTGGTGGCCAATTGGAGCCCAGGCAGGAGGAACCTCCTCTGGTCCTGGCCTGGAAGGAGGATGCCCGAGGTCTGAAGGATTTAGGGTTCCTCTGATTGGCTTTCCAGCCCTCAAGTGTTTGAGAGGGAGTCTTGCTTCTGTATTGGTAGGTAACCGAGGCTTTAAACTCAGGGAAGACCATCAAACCACTCCAGCAGCTGGCCCTTCCTCCCCTCCCTTCCCTTCGAAGTTTCTATATTTATTTATTTATTTATTTTTGTTTTTGTGAGACAGGGTTTCTCTGTGTAGCTTTTCTTTTTTGGAGACTGTCCTGGAACTCACTCTGTAGACCAGGATGGCCTTGAACTCACAGAGATCCACATGTCTATACCTCCCGAGTGCTTGGATTAAAGGCATGTGCCACCACCACCTGGCTTAAGGCTGTTATGGCCACATGTGTGTCTGTACCGTGTAGGAGCCTGGCGCCCATGGGGTCGGGAAGAGGGAATCAGATTCTCCAGACCTGGAGCTATAGCTGGTTGTGATTCCCGGTAGGGCTGGGGAATCAAACCTGGGTCCTCTGCAAGCTCGCCCAGTGCTCTGACCATTGAACTACCTCTCCGGCTCCCACACCCGTTCCTTTTCCTTCACCAGTGTCTTGCTATGTTATCCAGAGGGCTTACCTGGTAACAAAGGAAGAATAAACAAAAGACAGGTGTGTGACATTTTAGGTGACACTATGTGGGTCCCCTGGCAGAGGAGTGTGATGCTGGTGATGAGATTTCCTTCTGTATATGTTTTTCTTATTGGTTGATGAATAAAGCACTGTTTGGCTAGTGGCCAGGCAGGAAGGATAGGCGGGGCTACCAGACGAGGTGAATTCTGGTGAGTCTAGGCAGAGAGGAGTCTCTATGTGAGCCCAGGAAGAGAGGACACGAGTCAGGTGTTCTCCGGTAAAATAAGACCATGTAGACATACATAGATCAGTAGTTATGGGTTAATGATTAAGACAGAGCTAGCTAATAAGAAGCCTAAGCCTGGGATGGAGAGATGGCTCAGAGGTTAAGAGCACCGACTGCTCTTCCAGAGGTCCTGAGTTCAATTCCCAGCAACTACACGGTGGCTCACAACCATCTGTAATGAGATCTGGTGCTCTCTTCTGGTGTGCAGATATACATGGAAGCAGAATGTTGTATACATAATAAATAAATAAAATCTTTAAAAAAAGAAGAAGCCTAAGCCACCAGCCAACAGTTTCATAATTCATATAGCATCTGTGTGTTTATGTGGGGGCTCAAGGGTGGCCGGACCCAGCTTGGACAAAGAACCTATCGTTACAGTAGTATGCCCACTTATGTTGAAAGTGGGTGCTGGGTGGTGGTAGCGAATGCCTTTAATCCCAGCACTTAGGAGGCAGAGGCAGGGGGATCTCTGTGAGTTCCAGGTCAGCCTGAGAGGGAGTTCAGGGCAGCTAGGGGAGTTACACAGAGAAACCCTGTCTTGAAAAACCAAAAAAAAAAAAAAAAAATTCTCAAAGTAACAGTCCTCGATCTAGGAATGCAATGCAGGCACACTTAGACTCCACAAGGAGTAGTGACCTGGACACTGAAGTCACTGCCAGAACACAACAGAACAGTTGGAGCTACAGTCAAACCTGGCATCTACAGGGTCTCAGGATACATGGTGAACATTTTCGACGCACTCACTAAAACCCGCTGTATCATATACCTGAAGATGACAAAACGGCAACTGTCCTTTTTTTTTTTTTTTTTTTTTTTTTTTTTTTTGTTTTTTGAGACAGTTGAGACAGGGTTTCTCTGTGGCTTTGGAGGCTGTCCTGGAACTAGCTCTTGTAGACCAGGCTGGCCTCAAACTCACAGAGATCCACCTGCCTCTGCCTCCTGAGTGCTGGGATTAAAGGTGTGTGCCACCAACGCCGGCTCAAAATGGCAATTGTTAACTGTGTTTTGCCACTGTTAAGGAAAACCATCAAGACCTTGTTTTTCCAGTGATGGTTTTTACAACAGTTCAGAGCTGCCGTCCCTGAGGTCTGAGTACACTCTTCTTAGAAATGTGTGGCTGTCTGGTGGCCAAATGAGGAAGCCCAAAGGTGACTGTCATCAGTCAGAGCCAGCCTGAGAAGTGGTGGCAGTACACGGTGACATTAGAGGGTTTTTAATTGCTCCTGAATTAATGTACTTGCTTCTCACCCCTGGGGCGCCCAGGTTTAATTACTGTCTAAGGTCACATATGCAAATGAGCCTGCTATCATCCTGGCCCCCGTGGACAGCAGCCCTGATTACCAAGCTTTGCCATTCTGAGCAGGGATGCCAGGTTGGCCTCCTGGAGATCTGGCAGGGAGCATCTGAGGAAGGTGCTGCTTGACCCACAGTCAAGGCCTACAAGAACAGCAGAGCTCCAGGATGTGTCAAGGGCTCCTCTCAGCTTTGGGCACCAGACATCTGTTGTCAGCCGGGAAGAAACCCTGGAGCACCAGAGCTCATGAGTGCTTGGCTACGGTAGAGATTCTCACAGACAGCAAAGAATGGGAAGCTCTCCATCTGCAGTAGACGGTAGACCAAGGTTCCAGGTTCAAAAGCCTTAGAAAGGGCAGAATCGAGAGCTGAGAGAGAGGCTGAAAGAGAGAGAGTGCTGAGAGACAGAGCAGTGAGAGAGCTGAGAGAGAGGGCTATGGAGAGGGCTGGGAGAGAGGGAGAGCTGAGAGAGAGGGCTATGGAGAGGGCTGGGAGAGAGAGAGAGCTGAGAGCGAGAAAGAGCAGAGAAAGAGCAGAGAGAGAGAGAGAGAGAGAGAGAGAGAGAGAGAGAGGACTGAAAGAGCTGAGAGAGGGCAGAGACAGAGCCCTGCAGGTATAGACACCTACTTACCACAAATCCTGATGACCTGAGCTTCATCATGGTGGAAGGAGAGAATCAACTCTAACACATTACCCTGTATGATGTTGGATGAACACCCCCAGCATACACACACACAATTAAATAATTGTCATTTTTTTTCCAGGCCAAGGTTTGGAGGACTAGCTCAGTGGTAGAACACTTGCCTAGCAAACACAAGGCCTTGGGTTCAGTTCCAAGCTCCTGAGGGAGAAAAAAGGTGCCTGTGCACGCGTGCGTACACACACACACACACACACACACACACACACACACACACACAGCCTCCTGAGCAGGTACTTGAGCAAGGCAAGCAGGAAGCTGGTTGTTAGCCTCTGGGAATGTACGACCAGTGTAACCCATTTTCCAAGCCAAAGAAACCAGAAATTTTTATTTTCCCATGAAATTAATAACAATAGTATTAGCAATAAGATATTATTACTAGTTTAGAAAGCTGGAGAGAGAACTCAACAGTTAAAAGCACTGCTCTTCCAGAGGACCTGAGTTCAGTTCCCGGTACCCAGGTACTCACATTGGGTGGCCTGTAACCACCTATAACTCCGGCTCCAGAGGACTGGATGTGGTCTTCTGGCCTGAGGGCTCTGGTGCACACACGTGTGAACCTCAAAGAAGAAAGCCAAGCCGGGCGTTGGTGGCTCACACCTTTAATCCCAGCACTAGGGAGGCAGAGCCAGGAGGGTCTCAGTGAGGTCGAGACCAGCCTGGTCTACAAGAGCGAGTTCCAGGACAGGCTCCAAAGCCACAGAGAAACCCTTTCTTGAAAAACAATAACAAAAAGTCAAGCAACATAGGCTTTGTGGGTCGGGTGGGCATGGCGTTCATTCTTCTGAGGGAGCCGCCAGTGACCAAACATGGTGGCAGTGTTGCTTCCTCAAGTCTGTTGGCTTATTTGAAATGTGCACCAACCGGGCTGAAAGACGGCATAGGATTTCTAGGAACTAGAGAGTTAAAGATGGTTGTGAGCTGCCATGTGGGTACTAGGAATCAAACCTGGGTCCTCTGAAAGAGCAGTCAGGGCTTTTAACCGCTGAGCCATCTCTCCAGCCCTGTGTATTTGTTAAAACATGCCAAATTGCAGTTCAATGAATACTTGCTACTGAGTGCAAATTGTACCTTGGTACAGCTGATTAAAGCAATAAAGGGGTGGAGTTTTCTCACTCAGGCAGGCAGGGGGCCCTCTGGAGTAAAGGTGGTGAGGATGGTGCTCTTCAGTTAAGAGCACTTGCTGCTCTTCCAGAGGGCTCAGTGCCCGCATCAGGCAGGCAGTGCACAACTGTCTGCAACTCCACTTCTGGCTTCTGAGGGCACCAAAGAGGCAACTCGTTCACATACATATATGCAGACACACACACACACACACACACACACACACACACACACACACACACACATATATCTTTCAAAAAAAAAAGGAGGAACTGTGCAGTGTGGTGTTATATACTTTTAATCCCAGCAGGTGGATCTCTGGGAGTTTGAGGCCAGCTTGGTCTTCAGATCCAGTTCCAGGATAGTGTCCAAAGCTACACAGAGAAACCCTGTCTCAAAAAAATCAAAAATAAACAAATA
Source organism: Cricetulus griseus (assembly GCF_003668045.3). NCBI lineage: Eukaryota > Metazoa > Chordata > Mammalia > Rodentia > Cricetidae > Cricetulus > Cricetulus griseus. The sequence goes on from NC_048595.1 coordinate 6,121,895, forward strand.
AATAATAAAAACAATTTTTATAAAGTATTTATTTTTATGTTCATTGGTGTTTTGCCTGCATGTATGTCTGTATGAGGCTATCAGATCTTGGAGTTATGGACAATTGTGAGCTGCCATGTGAGTGCTGGGAATTGAACTCAGGACTCTGGAAGAGCAGTCAGTGCCCTTAACCACTGAGCCATCTCTCCAGCCCCAATAAAAACAATCCCCCCCCTTTTTTTTTTTGAGACAGGGTTTCTCTGTGTAGCTTTGGAGTTCTTTTTTTTTTTAAGATTTTATTTATTATGTATACAACATTCTGCTTCCATGTATATCTGCACACCAGAAGAGGGCACCAGATCTCATAACAGATGGTTGTGAGCCACCATGTGATTGCTGGGAATTGAATCAGGACCTTTGGAAGAGCAGTTGGTGCTCTTAACCTCTGAGCCATCTCTCCAGCCTTCCCCCCAAACCTTTTTTTTTTTTTTTTTTTCCCTAGAGTGGGTTTCTCTGTGGCTTTGGAGAATGTCCTGGAACTAGCTCTTGTAGACCACACTGGCTTCAAACTCACAGAGATCCACCTGCCTCTGCCTCCCGAGTGCTGGGATTAAAGGTGAGCACCATCACTGCCTGGCTGCAAAAAAAAATTGTTTAAAAGGAAGAAAAAATTAAAACTTGGTGAAGAGCAGGGCTTACTCCTGGAATCCCAGCCCTTGGGAGGCTGAGGCAGGAGGATTTTGGGAATTTGAGGCCAGCCTGGGTGACTTAATGAGTTCCCAAACAAACAAAACAATGAAAAAAAAAAAATGTTTGGTAAGCAGGGCATTCTGTTGTTGGCAGTTTTTGGCAGGGTCAGGACAGAATGCTCCACCAATATTTCTGGTACATCCATCAAGTGGGTTCCAGGAAAATGCCCAAGTACTCAGAATCCAGAAACTTCATGTAGAGACTACAGATGTGCACACCGACACCAGGCTCAACCTAACCATCTGGATCAGAGGAATAGGGAATCCCCCATATTACCATGCTAGCACAGAAAATAGTACAGACAGGGCTGAAAATGAAGTTTGGCAGTATGGAATTTCCACTACCAGACTACCAGACTCACACACACACACACACACACACACACACACACACACACACACACACCACCACACACACACACAGAGAGAGAGAGAGAGAGAGAGAGAGAGAGAGAGAGAGAGAGAGAGAGAGAGAGAGCGGCAGGGGGCAGCAGTAGAGGCACTTCACCGAAACCCAGGGCGAAGTACCAACACCTTCTGAGCCAGTCTGCAGTTTAGCGAGACCCCTAAGGTTTCATTTATCTTACATGGCATGCAGCATGATTGTTTGGCCCATTTTATTCCGAATGGCAGCCTAAGCTAATGAGCCATTGCCTTTAGTATCTGTGATAAGGGGAGCCAGCACTCAGGGCTAGGGTGGGAGCCATTAGCTTCCCTTGTTTAGTGGTAGAGCCCGAATCTGGAGTCCTGCACTTATTCTGGGCCCTCAGCTACTGATGCAAAATTGGGCTCTGGTGGGAGTGGGGAAGCAGGTGTTGGGATCCCTGCTGCTCATCTGGCTGTATCCACACGCACGCCTAGCTCAGAATCCACTGCCAAGAGTCTCAGTCCCTGTCCAGCCCTTCCACACATGTCCTGGCTCTGAGGACTCAGCTGCCATCTTCCTGCCTCAGCTGCACTCATTATGAACAAAATTCCCATGATGAGGGGGCATTTCCTGGAGGCTTGGCGGGTTCCCACTGTCTAGCCCTGTCAGGTCACCACCAGCCCTGGACCCATTCACTTCACGCTTGTGACTTTCTGAGCTTGGCTGTTTGCAGCAAAGACTGATGCCTTGGACTGCAGGAGGGGAGGGATGGGATTCAGGCATGAGGCCTGAGCAATGACCCCCCCTAAGAGATTTCTCATGTGGCCAAGTTGGAGAACCACTGTTTTAGACAGTTAATTCTAAGGCCAGAGGCCCAGGAATTTGTGCTAAAACTACATATAGCAAATGACTAATTTTGTAACAAAATAGAGCAAAAACAGAGTGGCAAAGCTTGCAAATGCCACCCCGCTGTTTTTAAACGTTTCTGTAAACTCGTGGTTTAGAGACCCCAGGCTTGTGACATCTCTTCAATGGCCTCATGGAAACTTGGCAGTCATGTGGCCTGTCCTCCTGTGAACAGGGTCCCAGGACAAGTTACCTGGCCTGTGCATGTCAGGAACGTGCTTCCTGATGCTGGGTCGGGAACTTAGTCACTGTTGGCCTCCTTGGCGTGCACCAGTGCACACATAGTGCCTCAGATCCCTGCGTATTTCCACTTGTATGTGACCCAGTGCCCCCTTCTGTCTCCTAGGCATCAGGCACACGTGCATACATGCTAACTCACACAAATAAATCTAAAGTGATAAATGCTATTATTTGGCAATCAAGAAATGTCTGCAGTGAGGCAGAAAAAACCCCAGAGTGTGTGTGTGTGTGTGGGGGGGTATAGGGAGGAAGTGTCTAATGCACAGCCACTGTCAGCCAGCTCACAACCACCTAAACTTCAGCTCAAGGGTCTGCCACCCTGTTCCAGACTCCACAGGCCGCTGAACTTGTGCTTTGAGTAGACAGAACCATAATTTAAAATAGTAAAAATCAAAGTGCTTAACCCACTTTGCAGATCTGAGTTCAAGGTCAGTCTGGCCCCAAGCCAGTGAGGTACACCCTCCCAAAGAAACTTTAAAGGCACTGCAAGCCTAACTTGATGGGATCAACGATGCAGGTTCCCCTCAGTGACTGACTGCTCAGAATCTTAGACCTGACAGGCATTCTGTGTCAGCCTTGAATGTATAGCAATCCTGTCTCAGCTTCCCACATGTGAGTCACAAGTATTGGCTCCAGCATCCAGCTTCAGAACCCAGTTGCTTACCCTTGAAACTCTCTAGCCGTGGGGCCGGCTGTGTGGTAGGTGGTGTGAATCTGCTCTTGTATTTATAAAAAAGTGAGGGTTTGCATGGTTAACTTTCCTTGTCTAGGGTCCCTGACTTATCAAATGGTGAACTGATATGGTCTAAAAAGCCATTTTAATAATGGCGCACCTTACTTTATAGGGCTAAAGATTGAACACAGGGCCTGTGCATAGACCACCAAGACAATTCCCCATCACCAGAATGCTTGAACAGTGTTGGTGTAACTGATGGTGGATTCAGTTACTGCCTTCTGACTGGCTGACAGACTCTCACCAGACATGGTCCAATCACACATGAGTGGAGTCATAAGATGGTCGCCTAGAATTTCTGGTCCAGACTGAAGCCTTCCTAAATAAATGTCCACAAGAGGGCCTTCAGAACCCCCATCAGCCAACCCATCTAACCTCACCCTCTTAAAAATGAGGTTTTCTGTATGTGCATGGGAGTGGAGGCAAGAGCACCAGTGAGGGTGGCAACCTCAGGCCCTGAGACTTGGTGACAAGCACCTCCAGGACCGGGCCCCCTGCCGGCCCAGTGTCCAGGCCATGGCTTCAGGTTTTGCATGTAGCCACGTGCCTGTGCAGCACTGGTTGGCCTTGAATACACCACCACCTTTCAATCATTCTTGGCACAGGAAAGATGGCTCCATGGGTCCAGGTGCATGTCATCCAGTGAGTGACCAGAGTGTGATCCTGCTTCAGGGCCCCAGACTGGGGAGAGAATAACTTCTGACTCCCACTTGTGTTGTATTTTGTGTGTGTGAAACCCACTCCCACTGTACACATGAACACAATCATGTTCTCCCAAGGATGGCTGGTCATCTTTGTACTGGTGCCTTATGCCTGGCAGTGAAATCCCCTTTGTCCCCAGCTGTCTTCACTTAGGACAGTCACAGGCCCAGCATACACACCCCACAACAACACAGATGAGACTCCTGGGAGACCCTGCGGCCGGTTTTACCCACTCAGAGGCAGCTGAGGGCTCTTACCGAGGCTTCTATTTTATATTTAGAACCGCTGGCGTGGGGGTCTTGTCTGTGGCCACCCTACAGATTACACTGGGATCCATACACTAGCTGGGAAGTGAGGTAACAAACAACGACTTAGCCAATCACATGATTACAAAGCTGGGGTTTCCAGCAGGGCTCCAGGGTGGCCTAAGGAAAAGGTGGCATGGGAGGGACAAGCACTAGGCTGCCTTGAGCCTCGTTGATGACACCAGGGACGGGCTAAGCGGCAGGTGTTTTCAGGATCTCCACACACTTTACTTGGCCAGGGGGTTCCTGAAGCTTCTGCCAGCAAACTTGGCCTTGCTGCCCAGCTCTTCCTCGATTCTAGGCAAACAAAGAGGGGAAGGAAAAAAAAAGCAAAATCAGTTCCCAGTGTGGTGGCCCACTCTGTTAACTCTAGTGCATGGAAGGAACTACCATGAGTCTGAGCCAACCTGAGCTACATAGAGATGGTGGCTACATCCAGGAGGATGGCACAGCCTCCTGTCACTCAGCTTTCCTTGCTGTGAACTTCCAGGGTGAAGTTTAGAAAGAAACTATTAGGGGTAGCTCTCTCAGCTTCTTATGGGGATAAACCCTCAAGGCGAGCTGTTCTGCCTTCCACCAGAAGATGGCAGCACAACACAGGGCAAGCACCTGCTTCTTGGCAAACCACAAGGGTCTGTCTGGTCTGTGCCAGGTCTATGCCCACCCATTGTCTCCCTACTGTCACCGGAATGCATTTTTACCTAAGGATCTGATTGTACTTGGCCAGACGCTCAGATCGGCAAGGGGCACCAGTCTTGATCTGCAGGGACAAAGCGAAAGCCATTACAGAGGCAGCCGGGGAGCATGAAGAAAGGCCTAACCCCGCCATCTCCAAAGAAGGCTCAGCTCTCACCTGCCCAGTGCAGAGCCCTACCACCAGGTCGGCAATGAAAGTGTCCTCTGTCTCCCCGGAGCGATGGGACACCATGACACCCCAGCCATTGGACTGAGCCAGCTTACACCTGAAGAAGAGGCACAAGTCAGAACATGCACCTCACCTTGTGTCATTGTGTTGACTGGTCTCCATGCGTGAGCTACAGCCCCAGGGCCTGGCCCTTCCTCTGCAAGCTTACAGCCCCAGGGCCTCCTCATCTTCTCACCCTGACATCTATCAAGCCGCCCCCAGACTTGAGGTCTCTTTCGTGAAATTAAGCCGCAGGGAGTGAGGATCAGGCCACAATGCTTGCTTATTGCTGAAACCCCACCTTTTGACACCATCTACTGTCACTTGGACCCAATCCTGGGTGCTCCCCACTCAGGCTACTTACGCCTGCAGAGACTCGGTCACAGAGCCAATCTGGTTGACTTTGAGCAGGAGGCAGTTGCAGGACTTCTCACTGACAGCCTTGGCAATCCTCTTAGGGTTGGTTACTGTGAGATCATCCCCAACCACCTGGATGCCTGCACTAGCTGTGAAATTCTTCCAGGCCTCCCAGTCGTCCTGGTCAAAGGGGTCCTCGATGGACACCACTAAAGAAAAGGAGGAGTCATTGGTGTGGTCTGTGACCCCAGGGCACCATTTCCCCTCTCCACCAGGTCTCTTTTTTTAAGGGGAATATGTTGTACACCTTTTTGGCCTTAGTTCCAACCCTCCCAGCTCAGACTCCTAAGTGATAGGATTCCAGGTGTGCACCTTGGGGCTGGGAATGAGAATAAGAAATCTATGTTGGAGATTTTGGCTCAACCCTGACCAAATCAGACCTGACCCTATTCAGCCACAAACTACAGCTGGCAGAGGGAAAGAAAAGGGTGGCACTGGACTTGGAGCACTCACCTGGATACTCCTGGATGAAGGACTTATACAGGTCAGCCAGCTGGTCAGGTGTGATGTGCCTGCTGGGGTCATCCGGAGACTTGAAGTCTAGGTCATATTTGCCAGACCTGAAGAACTCAGAGGCAGCCACGTCCATCCCGATGACAACCTGCTCTGTGTAGCCAGCCTTCCCGATTGCAGTCTTCAGCAGCTCCAGAGCTAGAATGAGATGAGACATAAGGGGTTAATTAACAGCGAGACAGAAATAAGACTTCATTGTAACAGACGCTAAACGGGGACTGTTAGAGAAGAGTGCACCCTACCCTGGCTTGGGGTTGTCAGGTACTCATTCCTGCCGTGGCCATTGGTTGGGGACCCTGGACCCCCATTAAGTGGCAGACTCTCAACACAGTCCCTCTCATGGTCAGAGATCCCATGTTTAGTGCCATGGCAGCTGCGCTGGCCTAGATACAGTTACAGTGAGCAGCTGAGATCAGCTGTCCTGAGAACTGGCTTTATTTAAATAGAACGGCAGCTGGAATCCAAGAGGGAAACCTCAGCAAGGGTCATCTCAAGTTAAGGCTGCCAAGAGCTGAGACAAATGGCTCCTGCCACCACCTGCTAGTGACCCAGCAACTAGAAGCTAATGTCACAGTAAAGTCCATTTAAAACAGGCCAATGAGGCCAGAAATGGCCAGTGACATGGCTAGTGAAAGTGTTTGTCACCAGGCCCAACAACCCAGTTCAATAACTCTCTTTGGTCCAAGGTTGAAGAATTTTTATGTTCACACACATACACAAAATGAAGATGGGATCAAATGAATGAGTTGCTGGCTGGAGATGACTCAGGGCCAAGAGCACTGGCTGCTCTTCCACTCCTAGCCTGACATGACAGCTTACTACCATCTACAACTCCAGCTCTAGGAGATCCAGGACCTGTCTTGAGACACCCCAATAAAATGGCAGAAACAAACAGAAAAACTCAAAAGCTCCTGCCTTCCTCCTTAAAGCCTGTCTGGATCCTGTCCCCAAAATGGCAGGCCTGAGGGGGACAGTGCCGGACAGCTCAATGCTCACCTTCTTTGTTCTCCAGGATGTTGGGCGCGAAACCGCCCTCATCACCCACATTGGTGGCATCCTTCCCGTATTTCTCCTTGATGACATTCTTCAGGTTGTGGTAAACCTCTGCCCCAATGCGCATGGCTTCCCGGAAGGTGGACGCGCCCACGGGAAGGATCATGAACTCCTGCATGGCCAGCTTGTTGCCAGCGTGGGAACCACCATTGATCACGTTGAAAGCCTGGGAAAAGCAGAGAAGAGCTACGTCACCAGCCCAGCGAAGCCATGGGTACCCATCCACTGTAGGGCACGAAGCCTGACCAGCTAGCTACTATGTGGTCCATGAGCCTGGCTGGTGGTATCAGAAAATTAGCCTTCTATTATCCAAAGTGCTGGGAGCTATAAACAAAGAGATCAAGGCAAAAGGCTCTTGTGGGTTCCCATGATTTGTGACCATAACACTTGTAATGGCAGTCACAGTCAACCCAACACAATTGAGAATCACATGGCATGGGTCCCATAGAGGGACTATCTTCATCATTTGGCCTATTGGCACGTCTGTTCAGATACTGTCTGGATTAGGCTGACTGATACGTAGAACCTGACCCAGGGGTAGCAAGCACTATTCCCTGGGTTTGGGTTCTGGATTACATTAAGGGTGGAGGTGAGCTGAGTAGTTGCTATGTCTCTAGCCTCCCAGGAGGTCTCACTATGTAGCCCTGACTCCACAACTGTAGACCAGGCTGCCCCAAACTCTTATCTGCCTGCCTTTGACTCCTGAATACCAGGATCAAAGGTGTGTGTGTGTGTGTGTGTGTGTGTGTGTGTGTGTGTGTGTGTGTGTGTGTGCCTCAGTCTTCCGCCATAATTGCCCTTTCTTTTCTGGAACCTAGCAGTGATTAAGACTAGTATGTTCATTTTGACAGCAGCACTGCCCTGTGACTTCCCTGCTAGGATGGGTTGTCTTCAGTATCGTGAACTAAAACTTTCCAAAACACCGCAGCAAGCAACAGAAATGACCAGGACAACCTCTGGCAAGTTCCCACAAGTCACTCACGGGGACGGGCAGAATAACTTCAGGGTTGCCAGCCAAGTCAGCGATGTGGCGGTACAGGGGTACCCCCTTTTCTGCGGCACCAGCTTTGCAGACTGCCAGGGATACTCCCAGGATGGCATTTGCACCAAATTTAGCTAAAATAAAATGAAAATGGTGAATGCAGGCTGTTTCTCAGCAGCTTCTCTCTCACTGGCCTGCAGCACACACAAGTGAGGTCCTCGAGTGAACCCTCGAATCCATCCCCCCCAACAAAGGCTCCACCCTGGGCTTGTGCTGCTCACATTTATTCTCGGTGCCGTCCATTTCAATCATCAATTTGTCGATCTTCTCTTGGTCCACCACGTCCAGTTTCTATGGGGAGATTAGAACAGTGAGTCCAGGCGATTCTGGCCACTAAGTCTCAGGCCAAGGAGTTTCCCTATGCCTGGGGGACTGGCTCAGTAGAGCAGCAGGAAACAAAACCACATTTGACTTGTTCTCATGAACAGCTTCAGGGATTTCCCTGGGCCCACAACAGACTACAGTCTACCAAGGGAGTCAAGGTCACATATACAAGGCATATGTGTGTGGCACCTGCTGAACAAACTATGACTATAAACAAGGGTGTGCTTGGACAGAAAGTAAGCAACAAAGCTCTTTGTTCCATCAAAGAAGGAGGCCCTGCAGAGGCTACCTCTAAGGTTGTCCCTTTTGACCAAGACAAATGACGCCTCCATTGTCTGCTGTGTCTGGACAGTCCAGTATGACCCACCCTTGATAAAAATGGGTATTGTGTTGAACTAGAGATGGCTCAGCTGGTCAAGAGCACCTGTTGCCATTTCTGGTTTCCACATGCACCAGGCATGCATGTGGTACATAAATATACACGCATGTAACTCACACACATCATCACACTCTGTGCATGTAAAAGCCCGGCCATCTTGCTACTTCAACAAGGCACAGAAGAAAAGCAGCCCTCGCCCAAGCAGAGAGCTCCCTTAGCCAAACCTCACCATAACTAAGCTCAAGAGTGTTCCCAAGCCTAAGTGAGGGGAAGGCCTGGGGGACAATGGCACAAAGAATGAGGTGTACGAGGAGCTGCCCAGGAGACTGGAGCAGAGGGCACAGGCAGAGTTGCAATGAGTAACTGTCTGGAGACCAGACAAGCAGAACCAATTACAGCTTAACAAAGGCTTAGTTGGGGACAAATGACAGGATGGTTCAGAGTGAATGTGAGGGCCTGGCTAGATGTTAGCAACACAGCAAGGATGTGTGACCATCCACTAAGGTGGCTTGGAAAGAGCCACAGGACACTGGGTGAGGCTGTGTGACATCAGTCCCCTCAGACAATTCCGGTCTTACATCTGCTTGAAACACTGGGTTAAAGAAAAAAAATCGTAGGTCTGTCTGAATGTGTGCCATGTATGAGGATGACTGCAGAGGCCAGAGAGGGCTCTGGAGCCCCTGGAGCAGGCTCATAGGTGGTTGCTGGCCACCTGATTTGTGAGCTGGAACCAAAGTCAGATCCTCTGGATGAACACAAGTGATATTCCCCTGAGCCTCCCAACCCCCAAATGAGGCAAACATTAGATGCTATGGGGATGGGGGTGGAGTCCTGCCTATCTCCCAAGGACCCAGATAGCAGACACATGCCACCATAAGCTGCTTTGTGGTGCTAGGGATTGTAGCCTGGGCTTCTTGCATCCATGCATACTGTCACCCAAGCCCTATCCTGAGTTCCAGTAAGTAACCAAGCCACCCAACAGAGCAATAAATTCCAAAGTCCATGTGTCTACGATGGACAATGTTCCACGAAGCTGCTATCAAAATCTGGATAATGTGATCTCCCAAAGGTCAAGACAGCAGCACAGGGAGCAATACCAAGCACCACACACTCCTATCTGGTTTCAGGAGACATCAGAAGCAATGCTGACACACAGGCAGCAGGCAGGTTAGACTTATGCACGAGGGAATCCTCAACTTTTAAAGCTCTCAGAATAAGCTATCCTTGATCAAGAAGGGCCCAGAGCCCGGAATTTGCTCTGGTGGCATTGATAGGCAGTAGTTCCTGGGAGGTGGGTCCTACCTTGCTAACCAGAGCAGGTCCGATAGTTTTATTGATGTGCTCAACAGCCTTTGAGACACCTAGAAGGAACAATCGCGAAATTACTGTCAGTGCTACAGTATGCCGGCTTGAACAGCATTGCTGGAGCACTGGTGTTGTGGGTCCAGAAGCCCAAAGACTCTCTATAGGACGTTACCCCCCACTTCCCCCAGAATGAGGCTTTTCTGGCCCAATCTGAGTGCTCTTCTTTAGGACCCCAGGGGGTTAGAGCCACACAGAGAGCAATCAGCCCAGAATGATCTGAGGGATGTTAGTTCAAGACCATGCACCGGGAAGACCAGCGGCACACCTAGGAAGCTGGCCAGGCGTGTTACCTGAGTGCACAAGGCTGGTGCCAGGAACTCATTAACATACTTAACAGGTCTCGAGACACCTGCCCAGCAGAGGTGAATAGAGAAGGAAACAGAGACTCAGGAGAGAACAGGCTTCAAAGGAATGAAAGGAGGAAAGAGGAAGCAGGAGTTTCTGTCAGGTTCTCCTAAATGCTGGCTCAGTGGACCCGGCTGTTCAGCTCTAGGCCTCTAGTAAGGGGCTTCATGTTTTTTATTTGAGGAGACAAGCCCTTGAACACCATCTTCTCTCTCTTGCAGAGCCCTTTTCTTCTTAATTGCTGCCTGACTAACACTCATGCGTCAGCATGGGTCACAGAACATTCCACGGTCCTCAGTTTCTTTAGGAAGACCCCCACACATCTTGCCGGCTAACACTGCACCAGGGAAGAAGGCAGGGCCCAATTACGGGTGGTCTGTTGTATTTTGAACAAGCAGATTCCATTTACAGACACACCAAGTTGACAGGCCAGTTTGCATGCAGCCAGGACTGGGGCTGGTATACCCAGGTTGTGCCTGTTAAGCAGGCAACAGAAAAGCAGCCTAGGGAACTGTCTACAGGCCTCCCCATTGAAGATGGGAGTGGTTTCCAAAGCCCAGACACTTCTGGGAGGAAGGGGTATTTACATATTACAGACAAGTTTCCATGTGTTTGCATGCCCAGTTTCCAAGGTTGGGAATGTGGACAGCAGTGAGCTACCTTTCGGTATCACCAATGACAGGAGTGAAACCCGGAAAAGGGCAAGAAGGGCTGGTGTGGAAGTGGGATGTGAATTTCTAGCCTTACCCTTCCCCATGTAGCGAGTCTTATCATTGTCTCGGAGTTCTAGGGCCTCGTAGATGCCAGTGGAGGCACCGCTGGGCACAGCCGCTCGGAAGAGACCTGGAATAGAGGCGGAAAATAGCAATTAAGAAATACAGCATACGCCTGCAATCCCAAAGCACAGGAGGGTGAGGCAGCAGGATCTCCAAGTGTTTGAAGCCAAGTTGGATGAAAGCAAGACTTGTCTCAAAAAGCAAACAAACTACCAAACAGAAACAGACCAACAGGTCAGCCTCAGAAGCACTGTGGCTTCCTCACCAGCTGGAAATCCCTCCAGGCTATTCTTGACACTGAGCCTAACATGGGTGCTGTTGAGCAACAGGCACTTTTCTAATGTGATCATTTCCCCAGATGCTCAAAATATTAAGCTAACCACTGTGACACACAACTGCACCACAGCACTTAAAGAGGAGTCAGGGTTTGAGAACCGTGTGGCCTACATACACAGAAAATCTTATGGCAAATATCAATTGTTAATTATTGTTAATAGTTTTTAACTGGCAGATGAAAACATTAAAATTATTAATACAAAAAAATACTAACTTTAATCAGTTTAAAGACCTGTAGTTAGATGCTCTCCTGGCTTCTTGTTTGTTGGTTTTGTTCAAGTCATTTTTTTTTGTTTTGAGATAGGCTTTTCCCACTTGAGTCTGTCCTGCATCTTGCTGTGTACAGACAGCATGCTGGCCTTGAACTCAAGAGATCTGCTTGCCCTTGGGATTAAGGGCGTGTGCCACCATGCCTTTCAAGCTGATGGGGCCAGTGCTTGGTATTTGACACTGATGGAACCTTGGTATTCACCATGAAACACATAGCTAGGATACAGCTGAGAGCCCTGCAGCCAAGCCTTAGGCTGCACACATACAGGCTGCTGCTGAGTATTTGAGGTTCCTTCTTTTCCAGGCGATGGGAGGATGGGCAGGAAGGGCTGGGCTCTGTCGCTAGGCTAGGCTTGTGACTCAGACAATGACTCAGCTCTGACTGGCAGGTCCTGGTGAGCTCTGCAGGACCGGTACCAGCCATGTCTTCCTCAGGCCCCTTTCTTGTCACAACCACTACCTGCATCTCTGAATACAAAATGACCTAGCACACACGGGGCTCCTTTACAGTAGATAGGTTCTTGTTGTGTAGCCCAGGCTGGTCTCAAACCAGCAACCCTGCAGCAAGCCCCAAGTGTATTTGCTGCCACAAGCAGCCAGCTGCTTATAGTAAAAGCCTGTTTTTTTGCAATGCTATGAGTTGAACTTATGGCCTCCCACATGTTAGAGGCTCTGTCACCTCTATTACCAGGCCCGTAGGCTAAATAAAAAGAGCATTTAGGCTGTCCCAGAGGCCCACCAGGGCTTACGTACCATAGCTGCCTCTCATCTCTTTTCTAACATTGTTTTTTTTTGGGGGGGGACTACCCCATTGCTCCCATCTGCCTCTTTGATCACAGCATGCTGTGAAACCAAAGGATGGCCCCTTTTAGGAACAAGGGGTTAAGCTCACTTTACCTCTCTGCCTCAATGATCCACCCAAGCCACATCCTGTCTTGAATACCATGCAGAGCTGGGCATGGAGGCACACGCCTGTAATCTCAAGAGGGAAGGCTGACACAAGAGGGATGAGCATCGGATGGTGCCTCGGTAACCCTGGCCACCCTGGTGTCACTTCTCAATGGAACGAGGTGGGAGAAACCATGAAAATGTGGGTACAAACCTTTTGAGGTGTAGAGATCAACTTCAACAGTGGGGTTCCCACGGGAGTCAAAGATCTCTCGGGCAAGTACCTTGAGAATAGACATTGTCTGTAGGGGAAAAAAAAAAAACAATTCACATTTTCCACAAACCTTAACACTTTCAAGAGATCACTTCTGAGGAATTCTGGACTTATCGGTGAAGCAGTGGGCAGGATGGTGTGGGCTGCTGCAGGGCCTCTAGAACTATCCCATAAAATTCAAGCCAGGCGCCATCCAAATCAGGCCTGATGATCACTTGGTGCAACAAAACCACTCCTACAAATGTGTTCCCAAACCCAAGTGCACTGTGGTGCATCTCAAATCAGTAAAAACTACGCTTTTGTACAAAAGCAGGTGGGAGGCTAAGGTCATGGCTTAGTGCTCAAGTGGCATGCTCAACACCCTGGCTTCCATACAAATCCCAGAGCGGGCGGGATGGTAACAAATGTGTTCTTAGCATGTAGTGCTAAGGAGAAGAAAAAACCTGTTTTGTAACCACTAGGGCAAAACCCATAAAAAACCCCAAACTAAAACCATCAGTTCTCCGACTGGGTAGAGCAATGGGCTGGTTACACTCAAGGCCTAATGCAAAGGAAGTAGGATGATGCTGTGAAGGTCACAGGATAAACCATGTAAAATTAGGCAAAAAACAAAACAAAACAAAAAACCACCCAGCCTATGTTATATTATACCCATGGCAACAGAAGCATGTTCAGTTAGTTTGAGAAATTGGGCTTGGATGGCAGCACCACGTAAGTCCTTCGTCTGTGATCATCAGCGCTACACTTTCTGGTCTGCTGGCACGTGTCTGCTAGCTTGCCTAGCACGTGGGCAGCAATGGGTTCCATCCTCACCGCCATATTTAAGATCCTCTGATGGCTTCTGAATCATATTTCTTTCAAAAAGGGCATTTTAGCTCATTTTTAAGAAATGGCCACAACACTAAAGAGGTTTAAAATCCCTTACTTTTTCCCCAGTAGGCCTTCCAAGACAGAATTTTACCAAAAAAACTCTTAGCAATAAATTGGATGAGGTGAGAAACTAAATTATTGTTCATAAACTATCTTTATCTAACTGGGTTCTCCACGTCTCGTACGGCAAGGGCCGAAGCTGCAAAGGCATCTTTTTGTTTCAACTGAGTAGCTTCTTCTGTTGCTTTGTCTTGTGTGAGACAAAGGATCTTTACACCCTAATCAAGAAAAGTATCTACTTTTTACCCCTCTATGTTACAAAAAACCTCCATCTTAAAACACCAATGATTTACTATGTAGACTTCAAATACACTTTTGTATAACAGTCTGGGCCTAAATACCATTTACTTCTTTGTCTTCTCCCACCCCCACGTCCTATGTATACCGGGTTGACCCGAACTCAAGTGATCCTCCTGTCGCAGCGCCCCCTGTGCCGGGTTTATATGTGCGCATCACCTTGTCTGGCACAATGGCCCTTTAGTTTTCTTTTCATCTATTTGGGCCGGGGGAGCGCCCACGTGCCAGCGCGCACTAGGAAGTCAGGCTAACGTGTAGGAGTTGGTTCTCCCCTTCCAGCATGCATCTGACTCGGATCCCTAAGTTGGGCTGCACTGTCTTTGCCCAGGATAAAAATCTCACCCTCTAGGTCTTTTAAGTGGACTGAAGGCCGGAGCCGGGGCAGAATAGTGGACCTAGAGGTCAAAGTATCCGCCCAGGCCGGCTCTGGCCTCCCACGAAAGCAAAAGGACCACGCTGCTTACGCCAGGGGCGACAGGAAATTTCCTGAAACACATCCTAAGTCGGTTCTCGGCCTGCTAGCAGCCACTCAGGAAGCCCGCAACTCTTGCCTAACTGGGGCGAGGTCGCCTAAGCCCTCCCCAGCTATCCAGGGGTTCTGCTGCAATTTCCCCTAGAATAAGCACCGGAGTATATTCCGTGGCAGAGATGGGCTGGACCACTCCCGCCCAGTGACGCTAGATTGCGGTCCATGAGCCACAGCCCTAGCAGGATCTGCGAGCAGCCCGGGGGGGGGGGGGGGGAGGCGGACGATGACGAGGGACCGCCTCTTGGGCATCCTTCTTTCAGGCCCTTCCATTTTGTGAAGGTTTTTCCTGAGCATTAGGTCAAATCATTCTCCCCCTCAAAAAAAAAAAAAAAAAAAAAGCCTTCCTCCAGTTAGCTAACCCCCCCGGGCGGCGATCCACCCTGTTCTGCACTTGCGGTTGTAGGCTTGGGAGCCCAGTTGCCCTGCAAGCCTGTGTCTGGATGCTAACAGGTGGATCTGCACCTCCCCAGCCCCCTCCAAGAGCCCACGTCCCTCCACGAGGCTGCCCCGAACGCTTCCCGAGTCCCCGGGCACGCGCCCAGGCTGGAGGGGCGCACACACACCCACCGGGGCCCCCCACGCGGAGCTCGTGAGCGAACCGTTCCCCAGGGGCCCCCGATCCCTACCTGGCACTCCGGTGGGCGAGCAGGAAAAGAACAGAGGTTCCTATACACACCCTGGAGAGCGTTTAGCAGGGACGTGCGCACGAGCCGGTTCCCGAGCTGGTCTAAGCGCCTCCCACTCCGACTTTGTGAGCAGCTCGGGAGGGCCCGCCCATTCTTGGCGTTTCGGGCCCGCCCTCTGTCCTCTCCGTCCGGGCATTGGCCCCCGGCGCTGTCACTCCAGAAGAAGAGCGTGACTGAGGTGTCCTCCTGGCTCGGACAGTCTGAGGACGATGGCCCGGGGGCGGGGGTAGACTTGGTTGGCTGGGCCTGTGGCATTTTCGGCCTACTGGGCGAGCCTCCCGTTGCTAGCCGGGGGCTGAGCTGAGGGTCTGCGGAGTCTGGGTGAGGGCGGGGCGTCGCTACGCAGCCGACATGCGGGCTCCGGCCCGCCGCACGTACTCCGAGTCCCACACGCACTCGGCTTGGAGGCGGCGAGCACGTCCGGCTCTCGACCTTGGTGGTGACCTTCGCGGCCCGGCCCCGCCCCGAGGTGTGGGAGACCCCAGCGGCGTGGAAACGTTAAGCCGCAGCGTGGGAGCCTCACTCGCGTGGAACGCGGCGCGGGGAGGGGGGTGTGGGACACCGCGCCTGCGCGCTGCGTGCCCCCCACCCCCACCCCCCCCCACCCCCGCGGATCCTGGTCCTGGCTGTCGGGTGCCACCCGCCAAGGTGACCCTGTCCTTTTGTCCTTGCTGCGGAGAGCCTCACGCAGAGGTAGCCAAAGGAAAGTGAACTTCCCCGTAACATTACCTAATCATTTGGTTGTTGTGTGCAGGGCATCGAACCCAGGGTCCCACTTGTGCTAAGTAAAGGCTGCACCCTTTACTTAGCTGCTCCACCCTACCCTTTAGAACCCTCCTTTCTCCCCCAGCTCCACCGCAGCGTGAATTTACTACTTTTCCCCGTTAAGGTGCCTTTCTTGAAAGATTTAATATATCTTTTCCCTCTGGTAGTGAACTACATCAAACCTACCTGCATTTTTGAGGCCTGTATTTGTGTTTAGAGTTTAGGGTTTTGTTTTGGTGTTTCTTTGTATTGTTTTAGAGGCTGTCCTGGAACTCGTACTGTAGACCCGGCTGGCCTCGAACTCACTGAGATCGCCTGCCTCTGCCTCCCAAGTGCTGGGATTAAAGGTGTGAGCCACCAAAGCACGGTGAGTTTAGGGTTTTATGTAGGCCAGAAGTCTAGTAATATTCCACAGCGATGAGGCAAATGACCGGAAGGGGCGGGTGAAGTCATTTAACCTTTTCCATCAAGAAAGTAAATCTGGGGTTTAATCACGGCTCTGGCTGGGTAGACGGAAGCAGGCAGATCTCTTGAGAGCAAGGCTAGCCTTGTCTACATAATGAGCTCCAAGCCAGGCAAGAAAATGATGAGACCATATCTCAAAGAAAGAAAGGTACTGATAGCCATTAAAAACCAGCTGTCTTAGAGCCAGTGAGATGACTCTGGGCAAAGGCACCTGCCATCATGCCTGATACCCTGAGTTCGAGTCCTAGGACCCAGCGCTGAAAGGGAGAACTGTCAACTGTCCTCTGACCTCCATCTCCAACCCCCAAATATAATACTAATAAAAAAAGAAAGAAAGCAACTGGCTACTATATTGAGGCAAGCTTGGGCTACCAAGGGAGACGATCCTGTCTCAAACACTACAAGAATCTGCAAGTCTCTGGAATGCACATATTTCTTCATGGGAGGGCTGAAGTCAGCACCTCTCTTCCGGTTGTATTTTCTGTTTCTTCTGGGCTGTAAGTCTGGAAGCCAATGTCTCTTGTTTCTATATTTTCCATATCGTCTTTCATAGAGAGATTGAAATATGTTTTTTTGCTTTGGTTATTCTATCATCTAGTCAGCTACAGGAAGTTGCATTTCTCTCTTAACCCCTAGCATTTTGCTCCAGGCAGTTCCTGACCAAGGTTTCCGAGGCCTTGGGTAACACTGAAGGCTTATTGAGTCCAAGGTGTTAAGTTTCCATAGATGAAGAAGCAAGATCTTTGGGATTAAATTCAACAAAGAAGCAACAAGGAAATTGTAAAATGATTCATTAACGAATGTTAGGGATTTCAAGCAGTCTGATTTCACCAATAATATGCTGATGTGTGTTGGCTGCATGAACGGAATATTCTGCAGTCTCACGACTCAGCAGCTGAAGCAACAACTCTCCCTTTGCCAAACCTTGTAAGAAGTGGGACACTCTGAGCTCTGTTTTCCATGTGATTCCAAGACTATGGCCCTGAGAGGGCTCCAGACAGCCTCTTTGTTTTACACTAAAATGGTTGGAGAGATAAAGATAGAGTAAGATAACTCTTATTCCAATAGACCAGGTGTCTCAGGCCGGAATCTAAAGCAACATGGTATCAAGCAGCTGCCTTTGCAAGATTCCAGGATGTCTCAGAATTCACAAGCAGCCACATGCCCTGTTGCCAAGGCTCTCCAGGCTGTTACAGGCCCTGCTCACATTTGTCTGAAGCCAGCACAGGGCTGTTTGCCTTGTCACAGGCATTTATACGTCTTTTCTCACTTGCAGGCGCTGGTTGGGCGATTGTATGGCAGTGGCAGATCAAAGGCACCGGGAGAGGAAATGAGTAACCACGTCTAAAGAACATCATATTTACAGCACTACAGAGTGAGTGTCCGAAGCAGCTGGACACCAGACAAAGAAGGCCAGTCTGTGGCCTGTGACCCACCGGGCTGGAACCTCTGGGCAACTGAGAAAGTGACACAACTCTTCATAGTTGGTGGGACACCTCTGTAGCTCGCACAAGAGCCACTGCATAACTTGGGGACGGTGGCACACACTACCTGTAAGCCCAGCAACCAGCAGGCAGAAGTAGGAGGGTCAGGAGTTCAAAGTTACCCTTGGCTATAGAGCAATTTGTTGGGCCCTGCACAATACTTGTGTTCAAATTTGGTCTGTGAAGTATCCTTAGCTTTTTATATACATCTGAGTTCTGATTCCTTTTGAAAAAATAAAGGGTGCTTGCAGCAAAGGGCAAGTGAGCTGGCTCAGTGGGTAAGGGTGCTTGCTGCAAACACTGACGACCTGAGTTTGAGTCCCAAGTTTCACATGGTGGAAGGAAAAGGCCCAATTTCCACATCAACCTCGGGTTCCTACATGCATACATACCTAGGTGCATGTACACCACCACACGTGTGTGTCTGCACACATGTAAACGTGCATACACACATGTGTCACTCAGAAATGTTTTTAAAAATGAAAAAATAAAATCCAACTCTTTGCATGTTTTCTAGAAATCAAATTCCCTTTGATTATCATCACCTTCCCAAGTCTTCCATTAGGAAAGCAAACAAACAAACACATTTTGTCTCTGAGTTACAGCCAACATTCTGCCTTTAGGGTGGTTTTGAGGGCACTCATTAGGGTAACAGTCTCACTGGTGTCTTTGTGTGTAGGGGTGGGTGGTGGTGAAGTCAGTCAAGGGTGGCCTGGGTGTAGCCCACGGTGCTGTAAAACTCGGCTCCCTTGCCTATTTTAGCATCCTGAGTTTGGGCATTACAGGCAAAAGCCAGCAGATCTAACTTCATGAGCCTCTAAAGCTGACTTAAGCTCTAGGAAGTAGGGTTTCGGCAAGGAATGTATTTGGGGAGACAGACTGGAAAACACAGTCTGTTTTTTAAAGGGTCAAGTCAGGCATTCACCAAGGACCCTGAGTAAAGGGAATTAGGAGAAGGAATTGATGCTAGAAGGCCTGAGGATTGGAAGCTGTGGAGAAAAGGTGCCCCCCACACACACCCAGGAGCTGAGTCCCAGGCCAGGAGATAATGAAGGAGAGAGGGGCAGGTGGGGGGAGGGACAAGGCCAGAGAGCTCTCCGCATCCTCCCGGGGCTTCTGCCTCACAGGATGCATTTTCTGGGAAATGTGTGTAATGCCCCAAACTTGCAGACCAGGGCGTGCGCCGTGCCAGCACCAGGGGCTCCTGGCACCTCACAGTAGCAGCTACCCCAGATCGCCATGACAGTTTTCTTCCCACCTCTGTCGGATCTCACCTCTATGTTTCAGATTTGACTCCAGTCGCCCTTCGTGACCCACTGAGAGGAGGCTTCCATCATGGCCTCACGTGAACCCAAGATAATGAGAAAATTCTCCCTTGACCTGTTGTAGTCAGATAATTTTGCTGAGGAAGCTTGATTACCCTTCGAGCACCAAACTGCTCACATGTGTAAGTCAGCCACAAAGTCCAAGGCTGCCCCCACCCCCATCATCTCTAATTTTTTAATTTTATATTTCTTATGTTGGGGACTGAACCTACTACCAGGGAACTACTCATGAGCAGCCAGCGGGATATAGATGCTTATGAAAATGGAAGTGCTGGGGTGAGGGCTGCAATTCAGGCATCCGGCCTCCCCACCCCCACCCCAACCTTCCAGCATGAACTCTGGCCTGCTCCCTGGATTTGGAAGGTGTCCTCAGCATGGAATTTAGTCCCTTAATTTGCGTTCCTAGCTCAAGACCACAAAGTGTCCAGGATTAAGGGCTGTAGCCTCTGGGTTAAGGCTGCTACTTACTCCTGAGTCTTCTTCTCCAGAACAAGTTTGTAGCTGGAAGGAAAAAGTTTGCCAAGCAGAAAGCCAGTTACATTGTATCGCAAGTTGAGATCCAGTTACCAAATGTCCCCAAACCCAGGCTTTATCTGACATTCTCTTAAGCAAGGGGGTAACAACTCCCAGATTTCTCATGAGCCCCATTGCAATCCCCTCTATAGCGAAGGTTCCCGGTAAGTCTTGGCGTTTTATTGTCTGTTTTGTTCTCTGGTGATGAGGGAAGTGCAGGAGGGAGGCAGGATTTCAATTACAGCTTTTGTCTGAGTGCTGGGGAGATTTCTAGAGGCAAGCAGGGTGAACGGAAGAGCAGGCAGGGGGATTTACAACTGGTGGAAGGGGTATCCTAAGAGGCTGATCTCAATCTTAAAGGCAGCACGCTAGATAAAAATAGCAATGGCAAGCTGCTGAAGATTCCCAGGTCACTGGAGCTCAGCAGGACAGCGGCGCCAGTGAATGGCTGACTCAGAATTTGCACCACACGGGTCAAACAAGGTGCCAGTCAGATAAATGGCTTCCCTTTGAGGGCTTTCGAGGGCCTACTGCGCCTGGTGCTCCTCTTGGAAGGATCTCTCAGGCTTACCCTGACCTGAACACAGTTGGCTGGACCAAGGGTCAGCACCAAGGGTGGTCTGTGTGGGGCCCTGAGAACCCTGCCCAGTAGGAGCCTTTTAACAATGCAACTGTGGGGGACTGGCCTGCCTAGGGAGATTTGGGATCCTTAGCTACTAAAAGGACACTTTCCTGGTAGAAGAAGGTAAACATAAAAAGACATAGGAGTCTGTAAGTAGGAGCCACAGGACTGGAAAATCCTGAGGAAACAGATTCCTCCAGACTGTCGGAGGACGCCTAGGCACAGCTGGCTGTTCTAGTAGGAAGAGAAGGTGGCAGCCCCTGAGAGCTGCAGCCCATGCCAGAGCTGCGGTGACATTTTAGTTCTCCGGAGGCCCAGTATCCACTGCTCCCAGTGCTTTCCCAGACCACCCCTGGAAGGCCCCGTAGCAGAGGAATCTGCTTTGTGCTCTGTTGAAAAGAAACCCCAGATCTGACTCACTGAGACGAAGAAGAGAAACACCAAGGCCTCCTCCACTGGAGGAGGAATGTCACTGTAATAACCCGGTTTTTTAAACTGAGCACGTTAGCACCTGTAATACCAGCGCTGGGGAGGTAGAGGCAGGTGGGGGCTAGGGAGATGGCTCAGCAGTCAAGAACACTCGCTGCTCTTGCAGAGGACGAGGGGTCAGTTCCCAGCACCTCACAGGGTGATTCACAACCCTGTGCAGTGTCCACCAGAGGAGACCCCTCAGATGTGGGTACAAGCAAATACAAAGTCTTTATTAGCCAGCCGGCAACGACACTGGGTGTTCAAGACCTGGATGCCGTTCTGAGTCTTTCTCAGGGTGGACTTTTAAGCACAAAATCATTTTGAGGTTTGACACACCTCAGCAAGAACAGTTAATCAGAAGCAGAACTATAGAAGCCAAAAGCAGGGTTAGAACATGCAATGACTTTCCCAGAACTACTGACTTTGATAGATTAGGTCTTTGTTCTCATCTGGCAGGTGTTGCTGCCTATGTGCTGGGTTCCAAGGCCTGAATGGTACTTCCATTATGGTGTCAGTTGGGCTAAAGTCTCGGGGGCTACTAAGGTCTGGCATCCTGTTACGAAACCATTCATATCCTCCAGTTCCAGGGGCCCCAACACCCTCTCCTGACCTCTGTGGGCACCAGACACACGTACACAAAATGAAAGCACTGATACTTAGAAAAATTAAAATTTTAAACAAAGGAAAAAGAAAAATTAATTTTTTTGTAATTAAAAAAATTTGTCAACTGGCAGTGGTGGCGCACACCTTTAATCCCAGCACTTGGGAGGCAGAAGCAGGTGGATCTCTGTGAGTTTGAGACCAGCCCGGTCTATAGAGTGAATTCCAGGATAGGATCCAAAGCTACAGAGAAATCCTGTCTCGAAAAAATTAAAAAAAAAAAAAGCGTGCATTGGTGTTTAGCCTGCAGGTATGTTTGTGTGAGGGTGCTATATCCATTGGAACTGGAGTTACAGACAGTTGTTAGCTGCCATGTGGGTGCTGGGAATTGAACCCAGGTCCTCTGGAAAAGCAACCATCGCTCTTAACTGCTGAGCCATCTCTCCAGTCCAAATTTTTAAATTTTTAAAAATCATACTATTGGAAAAAGGACTCAAGGTCATCCTTAACTATATAGTATAAGTTTGAAATCAGCTTGGGCTACATAAGATCCTGTCTCAAAAGCCAAGAAAAGCCAGTCATGGTGGTGCATGCCTTGGTGCTGCTTGGGAGGCAGATGCAGGTGGATCTCTGTGAGTTCCAAGCCAGCCAGGGGCTACATAATGAAACTCTATCTAAAAAAAAAAAAAAAATCAGGTCTAGAGAGAGGTTCACCAAGAAGTTCAGGGGTTGGGGTTGGTTGGGAAGTCAAGGAAGACCAGGCTGGCCTTGAACTCACAGAGATCCACCTGCCTCTGCCTGCCAAGGGCTGGGACTAAAGGCGTGTGCCACCAATGCCCAGCCAGTGTGCATATTCATTTTTGCATACATTTAAAGCAAATTGAAATTTGTTGTCTTCACTTTAAAGTTTATAGGCATGGGAATCCAGGGGAGGACACTGATCTTGTGTCCTGGAACTGGACTTAGAGAAAGTTGTGAGCTGTTGTCCTGTGAGTACTGAAGATTGAACCCTGGGCCTCTGCTAGAGCAGCCAGTGCTCTTGACCACTGAGCCAGCTGTTTCTCCAGCTCCTGTTTTTATTATTTCAGATAACGACTCACTATGTGGCTCTGCTTGGCCTGAAGCTTGCTACATGGCCTTGAACTCACAGAGATCTATTTGCTTCTGCCTTCCAGGTCTGGGATTGAAGGTGTGCATCACCATTGCCTGGATATTTTCACTCTTTTGAGATTTTTATGATTTTTTTCTTTCAGTAGTTAGGAGCACTGGCTGCTCTTCCAGAGGAGGATCTGGGTTCAGTTCACAACACCCATATAACAGCACACAATGGTCTATAACTCCAGTTCTAGGGGATTGGATACCCTCACACAGGCGTACATGCAGGGAAAACACCAATGCCCATAAGATAAAAATAAATTACAAAGAAATCCCTTGGGAAATCTTGGAGGGGAGGGGTAGGCTGAGAATTACATTCCCAGGCTCTCAGCTCTTGCTCTGTTTAGTATAACCACACTTGCACTCAGGAGTCCACCAAAGACAGAGAGGCTTCTGTTCCCTTCTAATTCAAAGTCTGCCCTGTTTGGACACTCTCCCGGGGATATTCATAGACTCCTGGCAGGAGGTGGCCATGCTGCCACTGCCAAGGTCCCTCTGTGTCAAATCTCCTAATGGGGCCTGGGCTCGCTCACTCTAGACAGCAGCTCTTCCCCTGCTGTCAGGCGCACAGATTCCACTTGTAGGCAGGCCCTTACACATCGCTTCAAGGCTTCCTGTGTGTCTGTGGAGGGGACCTCACGAATGCTAGTACGCATATCCTGAGACCAACACCCAGCCTGACAGTGCTCCTGGTTCTGAGTTGAATCCATTTGCATCCACTGGTATACTGTGCCCTACCTGTGGCAAAGCAGTTTCATTTATTTACTTATTTTAACTCTCCAATTTAAAACTTATTTATTATTGGGTATGGTGGCCTATAATGCCAGCTGTTGGAAGTGGAGACAGGAGGATAATAGCCTCTGTTATATAGCAAGTTTGAGGCCAGTCTGGGCTAAACACTTCCCTGTCTCAACGGTAGTTATATATTTTTTATTTTATTTTATTTTTGAGATAAGAGTCTCACTGTGTATTCCTGGATGACTATTTAGACTAGACTGGCTTTTAAGCACAGAGATCTTGCCTGTCTCTGCCTTCTGAGTGCCGGGATTAAAGGTATTTGCCATCATTCCTGGCCCCTATTATTATTATTATTATTATTATTATTATTATTATTATTATTTTGAGACAAGGTCTCAACTGTATAATCCCGACTGGCCTAGAATTCATGGCAGTCCTCCGGGCCTCAGTTTCCTATATATGGGCATTACAACCAGGTGTCACCATGTCTGAGTTTCTGGGCTCTTCCCAAGGGCTGGGCTGAGCATTACAGTTTGACTGTCACACCCACTCTCATTGCTGTCCAGCTGATGGACATTTAGTTTGTTCTCAAATTCTCCCACTGACATGCAGGACCACAACAAGGATGCTGAGTGTGTGGGTGTTACTGCAGGAGGGTGTCAAGATTTTGGAATCGCAAACAGTTGTTAGCTGCCGTGTGGGTGCTGGGAATTGAACCTCTAGTCCTCTGAGCAATCAAAGCTCTTAAGCACTGAGCCATTCTCTCCAGCCCCTTGTTTTTTTTGTTTTTGTTTTTGTTTGAGACAGGGTTTCTCTGTGTAGTCCTGGCTATGCCAGAACCCACTCTGTAAACCAGGCTGGCCTTAAGTACTGAAATTAAAGGCTTGCACCACCACCACCACCCAGCTGTATTTTATATTTTAGACAAGGACTCTCTGGGTAGCTCTTAGTGGTCTGGCACTCTCTATGTGGACCAGCCTTGAATTCACATAGATCTACCTGCCTCTACTTCCCTCATGTTGGGATCAAAGGAGTACCTCACCTAAAATTTATTTTTATTTTTTAATTATGTATTCATGTGGGTATGTGTGCCTGAGTACAGGTGCCTACAGAGGCCAAAAGAAGGTGCTGGATCCCTTGGACCTAGGGTTATAAGCAGTTGCAACCTACCCAGTGAGTGTTGGGAACTGAACTTGGGTCCTCTGGAGGAACAGTAATACCAGTAACCAGAGTTACTCTCATTTCTTTCTTTTTGACTTTTTGAGACAGGTTCTCATGTAGCCCAGGCTGGCTTTGAGCTCATCATGTAATTGAGGATGACTGTAACAGGAATAACATAAACCCAGAGACAGGTATTGGGGTTCAAGCTGAAGATCAGAGAAGCAAAGCAGCCAGCCACTAGCTCTTCCCTCTACATCAGACCAAAATGGGTGATCCTGTCCTCATGAATCCTCAGAGTACAATGTTCTCCCTGTCTGGAAACCAAATCTTTCATGAGACCCTTTGCTTCTTCCTCTTATACCTCTCTAGTGCTGAGATTAAAGGCGTGAACTGTTTCTCTTTTAGACTGATTCACTCTCCTGTAGCCCAGGGTGGTCTTGGACTCACAGAGATCCATCTACCTCTGTCTCCTGAATCCTGGGATTAAAGGTGTGTGCCACCGCTGCCTGGCCTCTACGGCTGTGGCTTGCTTTGCATTTTGATCACCATCAGCTTTATTTGAACATAAACAATATATTGCCACAGATAACCTTGAACTCCTGATCCTCCTGCTTCCACTGAGCATAAAGGCACGTGCTGCGATGGGCATTGATGGCGCACGCCTTTAATCCCAGCACTCGGGAGGCAGAGGCAGTCAGATCTCTGTGAGTTCCATGCCGTCTGGTCTCCAGAGGGAGTGCCAGGATAGGCTCCAAAGCTACACAGAGAAACCTTATCTCGGAAAAAAAAAAGCATGTGCTACAAGTTTACTCAGTGCTGGGGAGGGAGCCCAGGACTTGGACTTCAGGCGTGTTAGGGGAGCACTCTGCTAAGAAGCATCCCTGTCTCACAGACTGAGTTTTGACAAATGTGTGAAGAACACACAGTGAAAAAAAGCCAGTCTGCTCAACAAATGGTGCTGATAAATTGGATATACACATGCAGAAGAATGGAATTAGGCTCTTGTCTTAGTTAAGATCCTCTTGATGAGAAAAAAACACCATGACCGGGCTGGAGAGGTGGCTCAGAGGTGAAGAGCACTGGCTGCTCTTCTGGAGGCCGTGAGTTCAGTTCCCAGAAACCACATGGTGGCTCACAACCATCTGTAATGAGATCTGATGTCCTCTTCTGGGCTGCAGACATGCATGGAGGCAGAATGTTGTATACACAATAAATAAAATCTTAAACAAAACAAAACAAAAAACACCATGACCAAAAACAATTTAGGTGCTGGGGGTTGGTGGCACACGCCTTTAATCCCAGCACTTGGGAGGCAGAGGCAGTCAGATATCTGTGATTTCCAGAACAGCTTGGTCTATATGTCGAGTTCCAGGACAGCCTCCAAAGCTAGAGAAACCCTGTCTCGAAAAAAAAAAAAAAAAGCAACACTTAGGGAGGAGAGGGTTTAGTTTAGCTTACAAAGCAAAGTAGAGTTCCACATCACTAGTTGCAAAGGGAATTGCAAATTAAAAGCATAACGGGATATTACCTTACTCTAGAAAGAACTGCTATTATCAATCAAGAGTAAGTAGCAAGTGCTGGAGCTGGGTTGCATCTGGGTTGGTAGAGTGCTTGCCCAGTCTGTTTGAAGCTCTGGGCTCAGTGTCCAGCATCCCATAAACTGATATGGCAGTGCAGACCTGTAATCCCAGCACTCTGGAGGTGGAGGCAGGAGAAGCAGAAGTTCAAGGTCATTCTTGGCTGCATAGCGAATTTGATGCCAACCTGGGATACATGAGGCCTTGTCAACGAAAATAAGGGGGGCATTGTGCATTCTTGTAACCCCAGTACTGCTGGCATGTGTGTGTAGTGGGGCAGATGAGTCAGGCAGGTCCTGGGGACTCACTGGCCAGTCAGTCAAGCCCAAAGGGCAAGCTCCAGGTTCAGGAGGAGATTCTGGCTCAGGAAATATAGGCTCAGTGCATGAGGCACTTGCTCTGTAAGCCTGATGATCTCACTTAGACCCTGAACCTATGCAAAGGTGAGGGAGAAAAGTGACCCGCAAAGTTTTCCTCTGCCCTTCACTTGCATACCTCTCTCTGTGTTACACACACACAGAAATAATAAATAGAATAAATTTTAACAGAGGACAACACCCATATCAACCTCTGACCTCCACGTACGGACAAATAGCCATAGCCTTGGCCGCCCCCTTGTGGTCACCGGGATCAGGGTGGTTACTCTGTGACTTTCAGCCCCAGCTTCTATCACAAGGAGGTGTAACTTGCCCAAAATTGGGAGACACTTGTCTGCCTGAAAAGTTCACAAAGGCCGGGATAAGAGCACACAAATCAGTCAAATTCATTCCCTATTCAAATGATATAGAAACAGTATCAAAGCAGCTTCCCAAATCTCATAGACACAACCTGCTGGGAAGATAAAGCTGAGATCTTAGGGAAGGTGGCCGGAAAGGCCACTCTAAAACAGTCTAGATGGGGTGGGGGTGGGGCGGGGGCGGGGGGGCGGGGCGGTATGGCGCATGCCTTTGATCCTAACACTTAGGAGGCAGAGGCAGGAGGGTCTCTGTAAGTTCAAGGCCAGCCTGGTCTACAGTGTGAGTTCCAGGACAGCCAGGACAGTTGCACAGAGAAACCCTGTCTCAAAAAACACAAACAAACAAACATAACTTATAAAGAGGTTTGGTGTGATAGTGTGTTCCTGTAAACCTCAGTACTCTGCAGCCTGAGGCAGGAGGAAGGTGAGTTTGAGACCACCCTACACTATCTATATAGCAAGACCTTATCTCAAAAACAAAACCACAGACAGGAAGTGAGGCACTTGGCTAGCACGGGCAATGGCCTAGGCTCCATCCACAACACTCCAAACCCCCCAAAAGAGAAACTCTTCATGAGCGCTGGAGGTGAGCCTAGTGGCTTTTGCCTTCCATGAGTGTAATCCTGGTACTGAAAAAAGTTTGTGGAAGTGTTTGAAGCACAACAGTTAGTTGTGATTCCATATGCCAATCAATTATTTAAAAAAAATTTGCTTTCAGGGCTGGAGAAATGGCTCACTGTGCTGTGCAGTGGTGGTGGTGCACGCCTCTAATCCCAGCACTCGGGAGGCAGAGGCAGATAGAGCTCTGAGAGTTTGAGACCAGCCTGGTCTACAAGAGGAGGTTAGCAGGTTCCAGAACAGGCTCCAAATCCACACTGAGGAAACCCTGTCTCGAAAAACCAAAACAAACAAACAAACAAAACAAAGACTTAGGATCTGTTCCCTAGTTATGCAGAGAAGACCCTGGCTCTGGGGGTGAGGCATGTTCCCACAGCTCCTCTGACTGTTCAGAAAAAGCTATACAGAATTTACCTGGAAGGCCCTGGGGTCAGGTGGCCACAGGCTGTGCAGGACAGAGGTCAGGCTTAGTAAGGAGGTTTTTAGTTATTAACCCTTAGACTGCCAGGCAGGTGTCAGTAAGGACTGGGCTGCCTCTGAGGTCAGCCTCGGAATCAACTCAAGGCCAGTTCATGCCTTGAGAGCCTGACTGGCAGCCCAGGGAACCCAAGTGGATCCAGGACACCTAGGCACGGGAGGTAGCTTGAGGACTTGGTTGATTGAAAGTGTCCCAAAGTCCCAGGGTGACCAAGGTTTCTGGAAGATTATTGACTTTTCTCTTTCTTTCCTTCTTTCTTTCTTTCTTTCTTTCTTTCTTTCTTTCTTTCTTTCTTTCTTTCTTTCTTTCTTTCTTTTTGGTTTTTCAAGACAGGCTTTCTCTGTGGTTTTGGAGGCTGTCCTGGAAACTAGCTCTTGTAGACCAGGCTGGTCTCGAACTCACAGAGATCCACCTGCCTCTGCCTCCTGAGTGCTGGGATTAAAGGCGTGTGCCACCAACGCCCGGCTGATTATTGACTTTTCAATGGGCCTTGAGGCAGGAGGATGGATAGGGAGACTCTGGAATGAAAAAAACAAAAACATCTTATTACTTTAGGGGCTCCTCAAATGTCATGGCAATATTATTCTTACTATTGCTTTGTGTGTGTGTGTGTGTGTGTGTGTGTGTGTGTGTATGTGTGTGTGTGTGTGTGTTTGTGTGTGTGTGTGTGTGTGTGTGTGTGTGTGTCCTCCAAATGCAGGCGGCTCACCCATGGCTGTGTTTCCCTGGAACTCTCTTCTGAGCTTCTAAAGGCTCCGTGGTCAGCAGAGCAGAGGTCACTTGGTGTCTGGCAAACATGTGGAATGAGACTGCTGTCCACGTGGGAAATGTCTGTCCAGGTTCCCTCTCTCTGACCTGGCAGATACAATGCAGACTGCAGCCACTCCCTGCCTGTGGATGGAGGCAAGGGTGTGGGAGTCAGCATGGAGGCGAGCTGTCCTGGGTTCCTGAGTATAATGTCCCTTAGGAGATACATTCAAGCCAGTGGTGAAGGCAGGGCTAGGCAGAAGGAGAAACTGAGGCAGGAGGCTGAACCTGCAGGGATACTGGTTCTAAACTAGACAAGGCTGATCATTTGCTTCCCGGCATCAATAGGGATTAGTTGGGGCTGCCTTGGGCCAGGACAGCTGTGTGTGTGTGTGTGTGTAGGAGGGACACCCACCTCCAAGCAGGGGATCTATGTATTACCTGGCTCTGGAACTGCTACCTCTGTGTTACTTGAGAAGGTTGATACCTCTGGGCCTTACTTTGTTCATCTGTAAGATGGACCCAAAAACACCCTTACTTTCAGGATGTGTCAGTGGTTGAGAGCACTGGCTGTTCTTGTATACGACCCAGGTTCAATTCCCAGCACCCACATGGCAACTCTTGACTGCCCATAACTCCGCTTCCTGGGGTCTGACACTTTCTTCTGGTTTCTGTGGCCACTAAAGCATGTGATGCATAGACACACATACTTGCAGGCAAAACACCACACACATAAAATAAATATTAAAAAACTAAGGGCTAGAGAGATGGCTCAGAGGTTAAGAGCACTGGCTGCTCTTCCAGAGGTCATGAGTTCAATTCCCAGCAACCACATGGTGGCTCACAACCATCTGTAATGAGATCTGGTGCCCTCTTCTGTCATGCAGGTGTATATGCCGACAGAACACTTTATAATAAATAAATAAAATCTAAAAAAACCACAAAAAAAACCCAAACAATTTAAAGCCAGGTGGTGATTCCTTTAATTCAGGGGACAGGGTCAGGCAGATCTCTGTGAGTTCGAGGCCAGCCTGGTTTACAGAGTGAGGTCCAGGACAGCCATGGTAGGGCTACACAGTAAGACCCAGTCTCAAACAAAACAAACTTTAAAATACTTTTTAATTTATTTTATGTGTATGGGTATTCTGCTTGCATATATATCTATGTGTCATTTGCATTCCTGGTGCTTGCAGAGGCCAGAAGAGGGCATCACATCTCCTGGAAATGGAGTGATAGATGGTTGTGAGCCACCACCATATGGTTGCTAGGAACTGAACCCAATTTTTCTGCAAGAACAGCAAGTGCTCTTAATGGCGAGTTGTCTCCCCAGCCTCTTCAAAATGAAAAACGTTTTTTAGAAAGCTGTATATGGAGCCCAAGGCCTTCTCACACACACGTTGGACAAGTAGTCTGCCAACGAGCTACATCCCCAGTCCTTGTCAGTAACATTTTTGTTGTTTTTTGAGACAGGGATTCTCTGTGGCCTTGGAGGCTGTCCTGGAACTCACAGAGATCCTCCTGCCTCTGCCACCTGAGTGCTGGAATTAAAGTGTGCACCACCACAGCCTGTCTCAGGAACATTTTTAATATCAATTAAATATAAAAGACAATATTTAGCCAAGGATTGAATTCCTGAGCCTCCTGCCTCAACCTCCAAAGTGCTAGGATGACTGGACTGTGGCAACCTGCTCCTTCCTTCCTTCCCTCCTTCCTTTTCTTTCTTACATAGTCTTGGCATTGGGGATATAGTTCAGTTAGGAGAATGCTTGCCCAGTGTGCACAAAGCCCTGGGTTCAATCCCAGAACCACTGAAACCAGGTATGGTGGTGCACACTTGTAACCGGCGTGGGGAACCGAGGCAGGAGGATCAGAAGTTCACACTCACCCTCAGCTGTCTAGGGAATCTGAGGCCAGCTTTGTAAGACCCCGGAGGCTCAGGCCCCCAGGATCTTTGTCCAGGACCTCAACAACTTCAAACATCAGGCGGAGTCGAAAGCTTGATGCAAACAGCAAGAGGCTTTATTGTAGTTGTTTAACGAGCTAACCCCATGTTAGCTCGGGCCTTTCATCAATCCACCATGGCGGATGGCTAGGAAAGACAGGTGGAAGTGTCTGCATAGAGATCTTATAGGGCAGTATAAGGGGAGTGTCTAGGGGTACGCACAGGCTCAGGATTGGTGTGCATCCAGGCTTGCCCTGTGTTGATTGGTCCACTGATTGTTATGGCCCATAGGCCTTCCCAGGGTGATTGCTATGCACTTGTCCATAAAGCACACCCAGAGCCATAAAGCATAGCACTATCAGCTAACTTCTGATTGGTTCCTGGCCACAAAGCAGGCATCTGACCTCCTAGTGACCAGGGCAAGGTCAGGCAAGCACGTGTTAGGCTGCCATGGCTGCCGAAATGGGGAGCTGGTCCCTTCATCCTGAGCTACATGAGTCCCTGCTTCTAAGAGGAGAAATGGCCAGGTGGTTAGGAGCAATATTCAATTTCTTCCTCTAGAGGGTTCGATTCCCAGCACCCACACGGAGGCTCACAACTGTCTGTAACTCAGTTCCAGGGGACCCATGCAACAGGCATTCACATGGCTTCACACATACACAGGCATGCAGGCAAAATACACACACAATGTAAAATGTAATACACATGCAATGTAAAAGAAAATGAATAAATCTTTTTTTTAAGGCAAAACTCAGCCAGGCTTGGTGGTACACACCTTTAATCCTAGCACTCAGGAGGTAGAGGCAGGCAGATCTCTGTAAGTTGGAGGCCTGCCTGGTCTACAAAGTGAGTTCCAGGATACTCAGAATGGACACAGACAAACCCTGTCTTGAAAAATGATCCCCTTCAAAACAAAAAAACAAAAAAACAAAAAAACAAAAAAAAACCAACCAACTAACCAAACAAAAAACAAAAAACACCCTGCAAAAACCATAGACTGCCCTCCTCAACAAAAACCAACCAACCAACCCAGAGCCCTGCTGTATAGACCAAGCTGGCTCTGAATTCAAGATCCTCTGGCCCTCGGGTGCGCCATCATGTCTAATTTGCTTTGTCTGACTTGCTTTTTATTTGAGGAGAGAATTTTCCTGCCTTACCCAGGCTAGTCTTGAACTGGTCTCTCTTGATCTTCTGTCCTTTGCCTCCCAAGTAGCTGGCACTGTAGGTGTGCACCACCAAACTTAGCTTGTTTGTGTGTGTGTGTGTGTTTACTTTTTAAATCATGGCTACTCAAAAATGAAAGGTGTTGCTTGGGCTTAGCAGTACACAACTTTAAATTCTGACACTAGAGAAACTGAGGCAGTTGGATCTCTGTGACTTCAAGGACAGCTAGGGACACATAGTGAGATGCTATCTTAAAAAAATAAAATAAAATTAGGGCTTGAGAGATGGCTCAACAGTTAAGAGCACTGGATGCTCTTCCAGAGGACTGGGGTTCAGTTCCCAGCACCCACATGGCAGCTCACAACTTCTCTAACTCCAGTTCCAAGGGATCTGACACCTTACACAGACATGCATGCAAACAAACACCAAGATAATAAAGATAAATAAAATCTTTTAAAAATAAATTAATTACTCTGGGCTTCACTGGGTTCTTCTGGCTCATACAGAGCGGGTGTGTCTTTAGTCTGTTCTGTGTTGGTCCATTGGCCTTGAACACCACTCATTTCATCATTGGAAAACTATTCTCAGCTTTCACGGTCCTAATTAAAAAGCCACCTGCTACTGGCAATGAGAGTGGAGAGTAGGTTTTCACGTAGTCCTTCAAACATGGGCTGTAACCACCCCAGGGTTCTGCATTCGCAATTTGGGACAGCTGACTGCCTCTGGGAAGTGGAATGAATGAAAGCCACACTGGCAGTTTTTCTAGGCTTTGCAGGCAGTGGCTTCCCTCCTGAAGCCCTCAATACCGCAGTGGGGCTCATGCAGTGTCCAGCAGACCCCTTCCTGGTTATATTCCTCTGTTTAGAAGGCTGGAGGGATGGGGAAAGTAAAGCACTTACCATGCTAGTGTGAGGACTAGAGAGACCAGAGCCCCAGCAGCCACGTGAAACGTGAAATGGCTGGGCGTGACAGCAGGCACCTTAACCCTAGGGCTAAGGGTGTGGAGATAGGAAGATACCTGGGGCTTTCTGGCCAGCCAGCCAGCTCTAGGTTCAGTGAGAAACCCTGTTCAAAAACTAAGGTGGGGAGAGATGGAGGAAGACGTCCTACATTGACCTCTGGTCTCACACACACACACACACACACACACACACACACACACACACAGGCATGCACGCTCGCGCGCGCGCACACACACAGACACACACACAGAGACAGAGAGACAGAGAGACAGAGACAGAGAGACAGGCAGATCAAACAGTTTTAGAAAGCTTTTTCTGAAACCAGGCATGGTGGTTTCAGCACTCAAAAGTCCCAGCAGAGGCAGGTGGATCTCTGTGAGTTCAAAGCCAGCCTGGTCTACAGAGTGAGTTCCAGGACAGCCACAGCTACATAATGAGACCCTGTCTTGGTTGGGGGAAGCTTTGTCTGAAACTGTTAATGTATTTATAATGGGAGCTTCCGGGAGTCAGTTCAAGTCTTTAGAACATTCATTTATGCCAAATGGCCCCTTCTCTGTGGATGTCAAATCCGGGGTGTTTACTGTACACTGCACCCAATATTTCCCTCATTACGTTTTCCTTTTAAAGAAAACATGGCCGATTAGTGACCTGGAAGGTTTGAATAGAGACACATCAGAGGAATGCCGTTTGCAGGGTTGCTCTCTGCATCTTAATTAATTCACAGTCATCATCCAGTTTCATCTTAGGCTAGAGGCGATTTTCAAGCATAATGTTATGACAGAGGTCAGTCCAAAGATTTGGGACAAGCTGTTCCTTTTGCCGAGCTCTCGCTCAGGCTAAGCAAATGTCAATGGGAATCTTCAGGCAAATTAACTCCCTCTCAATGGGTCTTTTATCCTCTCTGCCTCTGCATTCATTTGCATAACTGACCAGTCAGACACACACGCATGAGAGGAACTGTTCCAATAAGAAAAATACAGAGATTGAGGTCAGCCAGGGCTACACAAGTGAGACTTGGTGTCAAAAAATAAAAATGAAGCAGGAGTGGACATGTCATTCAGTCCGTGGAATGCTTGCCTAACCATCCAGTGAGGCCCTGCATTTGGTCCCCAGCACCACACAGATCACGTATTTCCAGCATATATGCTGTAATTCCGGCACCGGGAAGATAGAGGCAGAAAAATGAGAATTTCAAGGTTATCCTTACAGAACATTGGTGATCAGTCACTTACAGAGTGTGGGTGGTCGGACCCCCAAACAGTCACATCACTGGGGAGTCCACTCCAGCATGGCTGGAAATGTCCCCAGAGCTGCATAGATGAGTCTCCCTC
The DNA here is from genome assembly GCF_003668045.3 of Cricetulus griseus. Lineage (NCBI taxonomy): Eukaryota > Metazoa > Chordata > Mammalia > Rodentia > Cricetidae > Cricetulus > Cricetulus griseus. Next base: position 6,156,058 of record NC_048595.1, read on the forward strand.
CAGCTATCCTTCCATCACCTCCTGAGGTCATAAATCCACGTACAGGGGACAGAATTACACACAGCTGTGGGGGGGTGTTAGAGCGGCTGGTCGCTCAGGTGAGGCTGTAAGATCTCCATTTCTCCTTCCACGAAGGAATTGTCAACAGGTTCAATATTTTAAGTTTTTAAATCTACTTATGTGTATGAACATTTTGTCTGCATGTATTTGCAACAGGTCTACCTAATCCCCACAGAGGTTAAAAGGGAGCATTGGATCCCCAGGAACTGGAGTAACAGATGGTTGTGAGCCGAACCCAGGTTCTCTGCAAGAGCAGCAAATGCTGTTAAGCACTGAGCCATTTCTCTTTGCCCAACAGGCCCAGCCTTGACTGTTTTCCATCTTGAGGTCACAGAAAATGGCAATGTCTATCATTTTTGATTGGTCAGCATTCTACAACAGTAAGTTTGAAGCCAACCTGAATATATTAGATCCTACCAAAAAAAAAAAGAACAAAAAAAACATAAAAGATGCTGGGCGGTGGTGGCCCACGCCTTTAATCCCAGCACTCGAGATTAGAGGCAGGAGGATCTCTGTGAGTTGGAGACCAGCCTGGTCTACAAGAGCTAGTTCCAGGACAGCCTCCAAAGCCACAGAGAAACCCTGTCTCACCCCTCCCCCGCCAAGATGAATTGCTGTTTCGCCTCATCTATCTAAGGCACCTGATTGGTCTAATAAAATGCTCAACAGCCAATAGCTGGGCAGAGACAGGATAGGCAGGGCTGGCAGGCAGAGAGAATGAGGGTGAAAAGAATAAGGGAGAAAGAAAAAGAAATGCCCCGGGGCCAGCCAGCCAGGCAGACTCCAGCCAGCAATACTCGGAGTAGTACTGAAAGAAAGGTAAAAAGTCCAGAGGTAAAACGTAGATGAAGAGAAAGGGTTAAGTTATAAGACCTAGTGGGACAAGCATAAGATAAGGCCGAGCACTCATAACAAATGATAAGTCTCCGTGTTATGATTTGGGAGCTGGTTGGTGACCAAAAGAAAGTCTGTTACAAAACCCTGCAAAAATAACAGCAATCAACAAAATCTATCGGTGGGTCATTTGTGTTAATACATGCCTTTGATCCCTGCAGAAGAGGCAGAGGCAGGTGAATTTCTGTGAGTTTGAGATCAACCTAATCCTCCTGAAAAAGAAAACCTATCAACAGTTTGTGGAGACAGTTAAACACAGAATTATCATATGACCCAGTGATTCCATTTGTAGGCATGTACCCCAAAGAAGAGAAAATGGCCATCCTAACAGGTACAAACAGGCTGGTGGGCTGGCTGCTGTGCACAATGGCACCTGCTGTAAAGCCGGAGGACCTGAGTTTAATCCCTGGTACTCATATCATGGAAGGAGAGAACCAACTCCCTCAATGTGTCTTCTGACCTCCACTCGTATGCATACATGAGGCACACATAAAAAATATAATAGAAAAAGTTCTAAAGATATGAATAAATAATCACACAGTTTCCCAACAGCATGTTGTTAATTACAAAAGATGGAAATTATAGACCAATGAGTTTAAGCAAAAACATGTTACATAGTTTACTCTCCCAGCCCACAGATGGAGTCTCATATTTGAAGGCTGGCTTCCAGCTCCTGAATCAGGTGGTTCTCCTTGGCCTCCCCTGAAACCAGGGCCGCTGGTGAGCACCTCCCTCCCTGGCTCATACTGTTAATTAAAACTGCTAGATGCCTGTGTTTTGCACTAAACTCTTCCGCTAGGCTCCAATAGACCAGGCTTAAAAAATCAACACAGAGTCACACTCCAGGGTCACACTACCAAGCAAAATGAACTCTTTGTTTTAGCAAAGACATCAGGATTAAAGAGATCACAGTCCCGTTTCCCAAACTGGACAGCTTCAACTGGGCGAAGTTCCTCCTGCCTTAATCCGTTCACAGAAATGACCCAAAACAACCTGCTGTTAATCCGCCACTGTGGTTCTCCCCATGTCTCCCTGACCCTGCCTAACAAGGGAAGTGTTTTGGAGCCATCAGTCCAATTCTGCTCTGTGTTATTTATTTTGTGCACCTGTGTGTGCTGTGGCAGTCCCATGTGTTTTGGGTACTCGGGCTGGTGTCAGAGGACAACTTGAGGGACTTGTTTCTTTCCTAACACCACATGGGTCTTGAGGATGGAACTGAGATTGCTTGGCTTGGCAGCAGGTACCCACTGAACATCTCCCTGGCCCCTGCTTTGCTTTCCTCAGCCCCTAACCTGTCTCTGAAGACAGCCCTCTCTCAGAACACTTGATTCTATAGTGTGGAATGAAGCTTCCCACATACTTCTTTTTTTTTTTTTTCCTTTGGTTTTCTAAGACAGGGTTTCTCTGTGGCTTTGGAGGCTGTCCTGGAACTTGCTCTTGTAGACCAGGCTGGTCTTGGACTCACAGAGACCGGCCTGCCTCTGCCTCCCGATTGTTGGGATTAAAGTCACGTGCCACCAACGCCTGGCTCACCTACCCACTTCTAGAAATGAAAATAAAGCCAATTATGATCTTTCAACTACATTGTCATTTTATTTTATTTTAAAAATGATTTTCTTTATTTATTATGTATACAGTCTTCTGCCTGCAGGCCAGCAGAGGGCACCAGATCTCATTCAAGGTGGTTGTGAGCCACCATGTGGTTGCTGGGAATTGAACTCAGGACCTCTGGAAGAACAGTCAGCGCTCTTAACCACTGAGCTATCTCTCCAGCCCTACATTGTCAATATATATATATATATATATATATATATATATATATATAATGTATATGTATATGTATATGTATATATATTCCGCATATAAAATATAATATATATTATCCACATATAAAATAATATATATGTACATATATATATATTAGCATATATATATATATATATATTAGCACATTAGCCTGCCCTGAAATGACAAGTGGACACATGATAAGACCTTCAGTGCTATGCTCCTAAGACCAGGTCACACCTTTGTGTTGTGCTCCCAATGTCATAAAACACTTGCAGATTCTCCTTTTCCTCCTTCTACAAGATAGGGTTTCGTCACATCGCCTTGGCTGTCTTGGAACTCACAGAGGTCCACCTGAGTGCTGGGATTAAAGCTGTGCTCCACTATGCCCAGCCAATGGCATGCTGTTTTTTTTTTTTAATGTTTGTTCATTTTTATTTTTTGTGCATGTGTGAGTGCCTGCATGTATGTATGTGTACTATACGTATTCAGTGCTTATGTAGGTCTGAAGAGGGCACCTGGATCCCTGGAACTGAAGTCATAGAAGATTGTGAACCACCATGTGGGTGCTGGGAACCAAACCTGGGCCCTCTGCAAGAGCAGCCAATGCTTGTAAACTCGGAGCCATCTCTCCAGCCCCCCAGAGTTATTTTCTTAACTTGGGTTCCCCAGAGCAGAGTGGACGCCAAGACTTGAGTGATTCCTAACACAAGTGGTAGGGTAGAGACTACGTGAGGGAGGGAGGGAGGGAAGGAAGCTGAGGTGGGAACAGGAGGTCCACTTGTCTGCAGCCTGGGGGAAGGGTTTGAGGCCAGCCACATCCCCTCTGAGCCCTACGCTTTCTCTTTTTGAGACAAGATCACTTGTAGCCCAGCCTGACTTCAAACTTGCCAGGTTTCTGAGGATGACTTTGAACTTCTGATCCTCTTGCCTCCACCTCCTTCATGCTGGTATTACCAGTGTGCACCACCACACACCATTTCCCGCAATGCCAAGGAACTGATCCAAGGTTCCTGCACGCCAGGCAAGAGCTCTACCGACTTATGTACACACTCAGCCTCTGAACTCTACTCTTTAATAAGGTTAATGCCAGCCTAGTGTGGTGGCCTCTGTACTGATCCTAGCTCTCTGGAACTTGAGGCAGGAGAACTATGGATTTGAGCCTAGTCTGTAATACATAGTAAGCTCAAAGTCGGTCTGGTTTATTTTGCAAGATCCTGTCTCAAAAACATACAGGAGGCCTCATCAGGTAAAGGTACTGGCATGTGGGTCCTACAACCTGAGTTCTACCCTCTGGAAGCCATGGAAAGATGGAAAGAGAGAACTAACACCACAAAGGTGTCTTCTAACCTTCACAGACACACCATGACAGAAGCCCAATCTCCACCACCATAGCTGTCTCCAGTACCGTCAAAAACAACAACAACAAAAGGTTACTGTTATGTTACACAATGTTGATTTCACTTCAATAAAACAAATCGAGGCAGGTGCTAGATGAACAGAGTCCAGGGCCTCATTTATGCTAAGAACATGACCTACACTGAACCCCACCCCAACCCCAGTCAAACAAATTTTTTTTATTGCTTTCTTTATAAACAGGTATCTAATTGTCTGGAATTCAAATTTCTTACATTTCCAAACACCCTTTTCTGGACACCTCCCCACTCATCATCTAGGCAGCCCAAGGTCTATAGAGCCACCAAAGATTAGACCTCTCTCCTTGTGGCACCCTCATCCTTCCATGCTTCAGACCTCTAGGGACAGGCTGTCTGTAGTCATAGCCTGGATCTTTCCTGAAACAAAGCCACAAACCGTTTCTGCATGTGCTGTTTCTGACCACTGGATGTCATGAGGGTACAATCTATACTTGGGACAGAGCCATTGCTGTAAGGGAAGTGGCTTTCTGCCATCTGGCGGTGGCTCTCCTTGTCTCTGCAGAGGGCACTGAGGATTAATGGGTGCATCAGCATCAGACGCTGATTTCTTTTTGGAAGCATGATGCTGAGCATTAGACCTCCCTGTGTTCAAGGGAGCGTTAGCTGTGTGAGAAAAACAAAAACCCAAGGCAAAGTGTTCTTCAGATACTTTACAATGGTTTTGACTAAGAAAGGGAGATAAATGGTCTAGGACCCTTTGGTCTCAGACAGCTCACAGTTTCAGTCACTTGGAGAAACTGACAGTCAGCAGGGCGCTTGCCCAACATCAGTGAATCACTTCAGCACCTCACAGACCAGGTATGGTGAGGCACGCCTGGAATCCCAGTACTTAGAGCCCAGAAATCAGATGGAGGCCAGGCTGGCCTACATGTTACCTTGTCTCAAAAAATAAATAATTAAATCTCACTATCTTATATCCCCACCATTTGGTTCTTAATTTGACAGGAGAATAATGTCCTTGTTATCGTCCCGACTATGGCCTGTCTGCTTTAGATTTGTGTGGTGGCAGGATTCAGGGCCACAACTGGATTTGGCAGGAGTGGTTCCTCACAGATAAAGGCTCAACCTTTGCTGAGGGCACTTTAGGGAGGGCTGACTGCAAGCTGGGGCTTGTATGGCAGCGACAGGTGAACATTTATTATGTTTTTTTTTTTTTTTACTTTATTGTGAGATGTCTCTCACTGTGTTCTTCAGGCTGGTAGCAAACACCCCGACTTGACTGATCGATCCTCTTGTCTGGGCTATCCAGCAGCCAGCAGGGCAGTCCTATGTGCCAACACTGTATCTAGACGAGCTAACTTTAGAAGATTTATTTTACTGGGGCTGGAGAGATGGCTTAGTAGTTAAAGTGATTGCTTGTCCTTCAGAGGGCCTGAATTCGGTTCCCAGAATCCACGTTGCCTGCTACTCTAGCCCTCTTCTGGGCTCCACAGACACACACTGTCCCCACCACGGCATACAATCACACAGACACATAAAAAAGTAAAATAAAAATCTTGGTTTAGCTGATGCATGTTTGTCAGTGTGGTGGGTGATATGTAGGTATACTAATGGGATTGAAAGTGTGTGCCACTAGGCTCTACTGGGTTTTGTTTTGCTTATTTTTGAGATGAATATAATTATAACATTTCCCCCCCTCTCCCTGCCCTCCAACCCCTCCCATATACCTTTCCCTGCTCTCCTCTGCTTTCAAATTCATGACCTCTTTGTTCATTGATTGTAATTACACACACACACACACACACACACACACACACACACACACACACATTTCTGAATATAACCTATTCAGTTCATATAGTGCTACTTGTAGGTATGTTTTCAGGGCTGACCCTTTGGCAATGAACAAACAGCTAGTGTGTCTTCCTTCAGGAAGACCACCCTCTCTCTCCCACCCCCAGCTTGCCTCAGGTACCCACAGTCCTTTGTGCAGGGTTGAAAATGGCCTTTTCTTACTCATACTCAGGAGGAAGGAGGGGCTAGAATCTGAGCAGAGAGAGATGGGAGCCAGGAGGTTGAGAAAAGAATAGCCATACATTTGGCTAAGACCTTTCTTTCACTTTAAAACGATTTATGTCTATGTGTTTGTCTGCATGTATGTATGCTTGCCACATGCATACAGTGTCTGTGAGGTCAGAAGACAGTGTTGGATCCCCTGGAACCTGAGTTGCAGATGGCTGTGAGGCTAATGTGTCAGCTTGAAGGGCACTGAGGTGACTGAGGAATCAGGCAGCTGGACTGGCTTTGGCTCCTGCTGCAGTTGAGTGAATGAATCTGAAGGGATTGAGTACCAAAAACATTACTTTCATATAAAAGAACCAAAGATTCCTAACTAGTAGAGGCTGAAAATTAGGAAAGGGCTAGGAGGACTGACTGCTTGTTTGCACTCTGTGAGTGTCTACGCTCACTTTATAAGTTCTTTTGTCCTTTGTTAGATTTAGACATCAAAAATATACTCGTTTCATAAGACGGGTTGGCAAAGTCTCTCTAGACAGGGCCATGTTGGTAAACATGTGGATTCCCAGGCTCCCTCTCTGTTGTGACGGCCTAGGGGCTGCGCTGCGGAGCCAGGCAGTGGCTGCAGAGGCAGTGAAGCCACAGACAGTACGTAAAGGACAGGCTGCCCCAGTGTGGCTCACATGCGGTTTACCCAGCCCTGTCTAGCCTATGGCTTTTTGTCTGTTTTGTTTTTAAGTCTTTGGGAAAACTTGACTCCAATACATCCTGGGATTGTTTTTTATTCATGAGAATGCATTTCTATTTTTGATCTAATTTTTTAATATTAAAAATTTTAGTGTGTGTGTGTGTTTGAGTGTGGGTGAACAGGAGTCAGGAAGCACGTGCACGTGGAGAGATCAGAGGAGAACATGTGAGAGTTGGTTCTTTTCCTGTTCCCTGTGGGTTCTGGGGATTAAACTCAGGACAAGTGTCTTTATCCACTGATCCATCTTGCCTAAAAATGCAAGCCAGTAAGCTCCCTTCCTCTGCCCAGTTCCTGCCTCCAGGTTCCAGCCTGAGCTCCAATCTGGCTTTCCTTCATATTGGACTGGGATCTTTAAGCCAAATTAACTCTTTCCTCTCCAAGTTGCTTTTGGTCATGGTGTTTATCACATCAAGAGAAGCAAATTGGGCCTTGGAACCCCCTCCTCGGCCTTCTCCATCTTCCAGGTCTCCAAGGCTGTTTTAGTCCAGTCAGCTGTCTGTCATAGCATAGTGGTCACTGAAAGCTCAGAAAAGTCCTGGAGAAGCTGGACGGTGGTGGCACACGCCTTTAATTCCATCATAGGAGAGGCAGAAACAGGCGATTTCTGTGAGTTTGAGGCCAGCCTGGTCTACAAAGAGAGTTTCAGGACAGGTTCTAAAGCTATAGAGAGAAACCCTGGTCTTGAACCACGCCCCCCCCCAAAAGTCCAGGCGATTGTGTGTTCTGTGGTTCTTTTTGCTCCTCCAGAGCCCCTCCATGCCTGTGTGCCTCAAGACATTACAATCTGTCATTCTGTCCTCTGAAGTTTGAATTTAATTCCCAGAAAACCCTGGTTTTGTGTGTGTGCGGGGCACGTATGTATGTATGTATGTATGTATGTATGTATGTATGTATGTAGATAGGTAGGTAGCTAGGAAGGTAGGTAGATACATGTGGAGGCCAGAGGCCAAGCTTGGGTATCATTTCTCAGAGCTGTCCATCTTATTTTGTTTTTCCACAGATAGCGTTTCTCTGAGTAACCTTGACTGTCGTGGAACTCGCTCTGTAGACCAGGCTGGCCTCAAACTCACAGAGATCCACCTGCCTCTGCCTCCCGAGTGCTGGGATTAAAGGCATGAGTCACCACCACACAGCCTCATCTTGTTTTTTTGAGACAAGATCCCTCATGGCACCTGAGGCTCGCTAATTAGGTTAGGCTGGTTGCTCAGGGATCTTCCCGTTTCTGCTCTATGCTGAGATTGCAAGCCCATGGCACACATGCCCAGCTTTTCTGGGAATCAAGCTCAGGTCCTAATGCTTGCACAGCAAGCGCTTCACCAAACGAGCTCCTCCTCATACCCCCTCCCTCTTCATACCCCCCTCCCTCCTCATACCCCCCTCCCTCCTCATACCCCCCTCCCTCCTCATACCCCTCTCCCTCCTCATCCCCTGCCTCTTGGTACCTTAATTTAATGGTGGTTCTTGCCATCATTTCGGCAGGCTAAGTACGTGTCTGATTGCCCTGGAAACTGTGGTTGCTTTCTGCTGTTGTGTTAACTTTTCCCGGGAGCTTTAAACAAACATCTGCACACCCACATGGGTATCAGCGACACACCAAAGCACAATTGCACCTAAGTTCCACTTGGTGAAACCAGTGGGTTTATTGTGTTTACCTACAGGACCACGTGTGACCCCCCAAACAGCTGCATGGTGGCAAAGTCCCACTCCATCTTGGAAGTCACGTCGTGGAATCACCCATTCAGTTAACCTTCCACTTTCTATATAGTCTAGCCTCTCCCAAGGTCACTTTGGGGGTAAGGGAGCAAGGAGTAGGAGCAAGAGCTGAAATCCCAGGCTAGGTCTTTCGACCTTCCCCCCTCCCTCCCCTCTCCCTTCCCCCCTCCCTCCCTCCAATTGTGCCAGTGACTCCATCACCACTATCATAAACCTGGGTAGCACTGTGTTTTACTGTTCTAGTTGCCATGGCTACTAGGCCACAACATTTTCTACTCCAAGATGGCATCAGGTAAGACTCTTAGAGGGAAAAACATTACATAGTATCTACTAAGGCAAGACTTGAAGTTATGGCTATGAGTGAGTTGGGATCTGGGGTGAGATTATTAAGGTTACCATGAGGGTGAGGACTGTAACCCTTAGCAACCTTTATCAGATGGAGGCAGAGGATTAAGGAGGGAGCAGGAGGAGGGGTGACAGGCCAGAGATCTGAGTGATTTAAGGGTGAGGGCACAAGCCCACCAGAGGCTAAAGAATTTATTCTCTACTTGAAGCCTCTAAGGAACTAGTCCAGCTAACACCTAGACTTGACCTACTGATCTGTTAGAGAATGTGTCTGTTTCCCTATTTCCCTTGTATGTGGGGGTAAACATGTCTACGTGTGTGTGTGAGAGAGAGAGAGAGAGTGTGTGTGTGTGTGTGTGTGTGAGAGAGAGAGAGAGTGTGTGTGTGTGTAGATCAGAAGGCCATTTCTCGTATCATTTCCCAGGAGTCATCCGCTTTTTATTTACAACTCCCTTACGGGCCTAGCTCATCACAGAGCAAGTTAGACTGTTGGCCTAGTAAGTTTCCAGGGTCCACCTGTCCTTGTCTCCCATCTTGCTGGAATCACAAGAGCCCATCACCATGCTCAACCTTGGATGTGGGTTCTGGGGCTCTAAACTCAGACCCTCATGCTTGCGAGGCAAGTGCTTCCCTGACTCAGCCATGGCCCCAGTTTTTGCTCTTTGAAGCTCCGAGTTTGTGGGCATTTATTTCAGTGGCACCAAGAAGCCACGAGAAGCAAGGTATAGGAGAAAGGTTGACATTAGCTGTAGACTTGAAATGGACCTTTTGATCAGGTAAGTCAGAGAGACACAAAGTATCCTGCAGAAGTAAGGATACTTCTTACTTCTGCAGTAAGATTCACTGCAGGGGAGATTCACTAAAGGATCCAGGCTTTGTCAGCAAGCAACTGCTCCAACTAGCAGGTGGCCAGGAAGCAGCCAGTCCCAGTGGCTGGGACCATGCTGGCCTTGTACCCACAAGAGTGTGCGTCAGGCAAAGCTACTCATAGCTGGGTCCTATATTACATATCCCTAAATTAATAGGAGAGAAGAAGTTTTGGAATGGGAGATCTTTTAGCTGTGGGTTCCTGATACCCACAGGGAAGACTCGTGGATTAACGTGCATATGTATCGGTGAGCGTGGTTCACGCAGATGTGTGCTTGTGGTGTTTACTCACACACCCAAGGGAGCCCAAGGACGATGTCCGGTGTTTGGCTCTATCAGTCTGCCTATTCCCTTGAGACAGGGATCTTCACTGAACTTTGTAGATGGAAGTTTCTGTGTTCCGCCTGGTCCCACAGCCATTTAGTCCCAAATAAACACACAGAGGCTTATATTAATTATAAACTGTTTTGCCGATGGCTCAGGCTTTTTTTGTTTTTTGTTTTTTTCGTTTTTTTTTGTTTTTTGTTTTTTTCGGGTTTTTTTGTTTTTTTTTTTCGTTTTTTGCTTTTGTTTTTTTTTTTTTGTTGTTGTTGTTTGTTTGTTTTTCGAGACAGGGTTTCTCTGTGTAGCTTTGGAGGCTGTCCTGGAACTAGCTCTTATAAACCAGGCTGGTCTCGAACTCACAGAGACCCGCCTGCCTCTGCCTCCCGATTGCTGGGACTAAAGGCACCTGGCTGCTCAGGCTTCTTACTGGCTAGCTCTCTCTCTTAATTATCAACCCATCACTACTAATCTCTATGTATCTCCACACGGTTTTGGCTTCCTGGAGGATGCCCAGGCAGCCTATCTTTCCATTATCTACACGGCATCTCCCTGGCAACTCACTCTCTATGTTCCTCTTCCCAGAATTCTCCTAGTCTGGTAGCCCCGCCTATACTTCCTGCCTGGCTACATCCTGCCTGCCCATTGGCTGAAACAGCTTTATTCATCAACCAATAAGATAAACATATATTCACAGCATCCCGAAGGACCTTCCGCATCAGAACTTGGAGCTGGGCTGGCAGCCATAAAACCCAAGTGACCCTTCCCTCTGCCTCTTATTTGGCGGGTGCATATGGCCTTGCACAACCTTTTTTAAATAGGTACTGGGGACTGAAACTCATGTTCCCATATTTGTTCAGTAAGTGCTCTTATTCCCTGAGACACCTTCACAGCCCTGTTCTTTATTTGGTTTTCTTGAGATAGGGTCTTACTGTGTAGCTCAGGCTGTCCTGGAACTCACTACATAGACCAGGCTGGCCTTGAACTCACAAATATCCTCCTACCTCTGCCTCCTGAGGGCTGGGATTAAAGATATGTGCCACCATGCCTGGCTCTGTTTTGTTTAAAAAACAAAAAACAAAGATTCTCAGGATAGAGAGATGGCTCAGAGGTTAAGAGCACTGGCTGTTCTTCCACAGGTCCTGAGTTCAATTCCCTGCTAACACATGGTGGTTCACAGCCATCTGTAATGGAATATGATGCCCTCTGTTGGCCTGTAGGCATACATACAGGCAGAAAACTGTATACATAATAACCCCCCCCCCAAAAAAAAAAGGCCCATGTATTCTAGCCTGGCCTCAAAATCACTACATAGCTGAGGATGACCTTAAACTTTTGGTCCCCTGCCTCCATCTCCTGATTGCTGGATTCCAGATGTGTGCTACCATGCCAGGAAGAAGGGTGGATCTGATGGCGGCTATGCTTGCGTATAGATGCCCTATGATAGGTGCTGAGTGCTAGATCACAAGAGACCATCGGTCTGCATAGTATGACCCTGTTTCCAGATGGAAAGAAGGAAGAAAGGAAGGGAGGAAGGGAGGAAGAAAAGTATGTCAGACCTGGGCATGTAGCTCAGTTGGTAGAGGTCTTACCCAGCATGCCTTGGGTTCGATCCCTAGCACTGCATAAATTAGCATGCAGGGACAGTTGAGCTTAGAATCATCACTTGGGAGCAGAGACAAAAAAGATCAGAAGTTCAGGGTTATCCTTGGCTACATAGTGAGTTTGAAGCCATCCTTGGGTGAATGAGACCTTATCTTTTATTTTATTTTATTTTTGAGACATGGTTTCTCTGAATTGCTTTGGAGCCTGTCCTGGAACTTGCTCTGTAGACCAGGCTGGCCTCGAACTCACAGGATCCTCCTGCCTCTGCCTCCCGAGTGCTGGGATTCAAGGCGTGCGCCACCACCACCCAGCCGAGACCCTATCTTAAAAAGAAGAAAGTTGTTAATTTTTCTCTTGAATGCTAGGCATCCAACCAGAACCTTTGCTCCAGGTAAATTTACTGCCATTGATCTATATACCTTCAGCTCAAGAAAAGCATAGAAATGTTCCTGTTAAAAGGGTTAAGAAAACAGGCTTCACCAGGTGTGGTAGCCCACAACTCTAATCCCAGCACTTGCGAGGCAGAGGTGGGTGGACAATCTGAGTTTGAGGCTAGCCTGGTCTACCGTAGCAAGTTTGAGGACAGCCAAGGCTGGTGAGTTCCGGAACAACCAGATCTGGCTAAGACCCTATCTCAGATGAAAATAAAACAACAGCAAAGCAAGCAACTGGGCTTCAATTGTGAAGACAGCTGAGCCATGCTGTAGAGTGAGTGAGTTGTCTTGGTGCAGACAACTCACTCTACAGCATGGCTCAGCTTTTACGGTTCCTGTGTGTTCACAGTCCTGTACGAAACAGATAATAGCCTCTCTTTGTTGGGCACAGCCACTTGTGCAGCCAGAACACTCTTCAATGTCGGTCCTGTATGAACATGAGCAGTGGCTGGCTGGACTATCTTCCAGCTCACCTGTGCTCACCCGTGCTCACCCGTGCTCACCCGTGCTCACCTTCCTTGTGTGGATGCTGTGGGCTGAGTACACCTCCCTTCCACCCAGGCAGGTGGAGTCTGTTTACTTGGGCCACTGTCACTTCCTGCTTCTGTACTCACCTGGGATGACTATGCCTCCCTCTCTGTTTTTTTTTTTTTCTTCACCTCTATGGGCAGTCAAGTCATAAACCCAAGAAAGACAAAGGCTCCTTTCTCAGGCTTAACTTTCCATTGTGATGAAAATGACACACCTGCCAGCTCATCTCAGTCCATCAAATGATGAGCCTTGGAAAACAGGAGTTTAGAATAAAAGTAAGCTTCAGTGAGGTGGGGGTCTGTTACGATGAAGGCAGAAAGAATCACAGACGCACACTTGAGTGTGAACAGTCACACACATGCATACCCACAGGAGCTCACACACACACACACACACACACACACTACACACACATGCCAGTGTGCACACACACGCACACTCGCAGGAGCACATGCACACGCACATGAGCACGCACGCGCGCGCGCGCACACACACACACACACACACACACACACACACACACACGCACACACACGTGAACCACAAACACAAGAAGCAAACGAAGTTCAAAGCTGATGCATGTAAAATTTCAGGGTCAAAAGACAATGAGCTAGAAATTAGGCAACAAAACTGACATTCTCTTATTCTGTGGTAAGTCAGTCATGGCAAGTGGGCCATACCTAGTAATGTGCTCTGGTTAGGGGGTGACTCTTGGGTTTCAGGAGCAGATCTGCTCTGCTCTGCTCCCTTTATTAATTTAACTGCTACTTTAACAGGTCAGCAGCGACCAGCTGTGCATGGGAGCAGTCGGCAGAACCTCACACCTGATGGATGGTGGGTACTGGGCTGGAAGTTACAGACTCAACTACTGTAGCCAAGTACAGCATGCAAGGAGGCTCATGGGGCCAAGGAAGCACAAAGGCTGTCTATGCTGGAACCCCAAAATCCTAATCTCTGGCTTGCAGAACCCCATGCAGGATGAGGATGGGAGGAGCTGGTAGTGGCGAACATGGTGCATTTTGTCACTTCCTGGAGCTGTCCTGCCTCAGAAACATTCCCCTCTGCTCCCTCCCTCCCCGTGGAAACGTCCCCTCCCAGGACCCAATTATGAGATCCCTAACACTCCAGATCAACTGCCTCCTGACCCTCAGTTACACATTGTTTTCCAGTGTGAATTCCCAAGGGAAATCTGCACAGCTTAGATCCCAGCACTATGCTGGCAGAGACAGCAGATGTGAGTTCGGGGCCTGGGATAAAGAGTAAGACCCTGGCTGAGTTTGTGTTTTGTAGTCAGCTTGAAACTCCATGCTGTCCTGCTGGAGTTGGTGGGAAACTGTTTTCCTTTTTTTTTGAAGCAGTGTCTCTTGTTGTCCAAGTTGGCCTCAAACTTTGAACTTCTGAGCACGTCCATATGCTACCACACCAAGTTTATGTGATGGTGGGAACTGAGCCAGGAACTGTGCACGCTGGGCCAGAACTACCAACAGAGTTACACTCCCAGCTCTCAAGAGCATGCTTGGTTCTTTTTCTTTTAGTTTATTATTTGTGTGTGTGTGTGTGCGCGCGCGCGTGTGTGAACGTGTGTGCACTTGTGACAGTGCCAATGCCCACAGGGGCTGGGAGAGCATCAGATCCCGTGGATCTGGAGCTACAGGTGGTTGTGATCTGTCTACTGTGGGTGTTGGGAACTGAACTCGGGTCCTCTGCAAGAGCAGCATTCTCTCTGAACTGCCCAGCCACCTCTCTAGCCGGTGCCCCCACCTTCTTTGTGACAGAGTTTCATTCTGTAGCCCAGGCTGGCTTCAAAGCCTTGGCAGTCATCTTGTCTTAAACTCACGGCACTCTTCCTGCCTCAGTCTCCCAGTTTCGATGATACCTATTCAACTCTTCAGCAGAGATCGGGGTCATGGGGTCAACAGGGACACAGGGCCAACCAGGTGACCCTTTATGCAGGGCCAGGGGATTGGCAGAGCAGGCAAGACTGGCTTAGCTGGGACGGCAGAGTGGGCTTTGAATTTGGAGAAACTCCATGATCTGAAGAGCAAGTGTCATAAAATGAGTTCAAAAATGGTGCCAGTTACTATGTATCAGGCCCTGCTCTGAGCACTGCACCTACATTTATTGTTAAATTCCTGGGTGTGTGTGGTGGTGGTGGGGGCAGCACTGTCGAGAGCTCCTATGGAAGCTGGGGAAACCGAGGCACAGAGTAGTTAGTAACTGTTCCCTGGAGATTCTTGGAATAGGTCCAGTGCCTTAGTGGGATCTTCACAGCAATGGATGTTCCGGGTTAAACGGCAGCAGGGAGCTCTCTGAAGAATTCAACCCCAGCACCTCTCAGACATTTGGTGCCAGGACATTTGACATTCCAGCGTCTCTCAGGCTGGAGACAAGTGAGCAGGGAGATGAGGGACACTGTCAGAGTGATGAGTTTACTGCATGTGGCTGGTATGTCCTCTGGAGTCCCACCTGTCTGCCTCTACCACACTAAAGGGCATGAGAGATGCCGGCTCGTCAGCAGGTGTAAATGCTAGTTTTTCCTGCACTAGCCATGTGGCTGTACAAGGATTAGACAACTCATTGGTTCGGTGTAGGTGTGCCTAAGAGCATTGCACTGTCAGGACAAATCCCAGGAGAAACACGAAAACCTATCCATACCTCCTCCACAGCCGCCTCCTCCACAGCCGCCTCCTCCATGGCCCCAAGGCCATGCAGTGTGTGCAGATGTAGCTCAAGAGCCAGGCTCCAAGGTCCAGGGCTGATTTAGGTGGAGGACAAACCTATCTCTACCTCCACCTGGGCTCCTCCATTTCTTGCCCAAAGCTGGAGTACCAACTATCTTCCCAGTTGTGGCTGGGGGTGGGGCGGGGGCTGGGGTCAACCCTGCCCCTTGTCTGCTCACTTGTCTCCAGCCTGAGAGATGCTGGAATGTCAAATGTCCTGGCACCAAATGTCTGAGAGGTGCTGGGGTTGAATACTTCAGAGAGCTCCCTGCTGCCGTTTAACCCGGAACATCCATTGCTGTGAAGATCCCACTAAGGCACTGGACCTAGTCAAAGAATCTCCAGGGAACAGTTACTAACTACTCTGTGCCTCAGTTTCCCCAATTTCCATAGGAGCTCTCGACAGTGCTGCCCCCACCACCACCACCACACACGCCCAGGAATTAGGGATATTTTTCTGTCCACTCTGGGACAGGCAGGAAATATCAACTGGTATCTGGCAAGATTTTCAGATTCTGGTGATTCCCCTTAGCAGCCAGGAGAAAGGGCAGAGGAAATGCCAGCCTCCAGGAAGCCCCTGTTTCCAGGTGAAGGTGCCTCGGGCTCTTCCCGTCCCCACAGATCACTCATCACTCAAGGTCCACAATGGCTGCACTGTGTGGCCCCTGGACTGAGTTTGCAAAGATGTTGAACAACCAGACGTGGGTTAATTGGCTATGGTAAAGCCGGGGAGGAGGTGAGACACGTGCAAAAGACACCAAGTCAGAAGGGCCATTGTGGGGAGGTTTTGTTGTTCAGTGGGTGCCGCAATGGGCGGGTCAGCCAGCTGGACCTGGTAAATTGTTATTTACAGTTTCTGAGCTTTTAAAGGAAGCGCTGCCCAGAGCCTCTGCAGCTTTCAGGCCTTCAGCATCGACCATGAGGGTTCTGGTGACTGTGGTGACCTTGTTCTTCCTGGGTGTCCAGGCCCAGAGTGAGTGGAGCTACACAGGTAAGCTGCCACCTGGCATTTCCAGACAGGGTGACAAGACAGCCCACCTGTGCTGGGTGTGGGTCCTGCCCTATGGGTTCACATGTGTTTTGCTATGTCTGAATGAAAATAGACTTTCAGCCCCGATGAAGGAGAAGAGACAGCATTCATCTGCCTCAGACCAGCTTCACTTGGCAGCTTAAAATCTTTTCCTCATCTGCTTGTGGAGACTGTTACTGTTACCCCAGTGTGTGACAAATGAAACTTCTAGGAAGGACAGCTATGGCTGCATAGAAGAGACTACTGGACCACAGACAGCATCCTCCTCAGAAACGCGCCTACCAACACTTCACCCAGGGTCTGATGGAGGCTGCCTTGCCCTCATCAGAACCCACTGACCTTACCTTGAGACACCCAGTCAGACTTCACAAGGGGGAGGCTGGAGGCTGCTGGAGGGTGCAGGAGGCCAGAGTGATACAGGACAAAGTCTGCTCTGCATGACTTGCTCATTTAGAGTGGAGTGTAAGTCCTAAATTAAGGTGACAGAGTCAGGGACATCGTAGAGGCTCATATAACTCAATCCATAGGGCAGCTCCATCAATCACCCTGTCCAGAAAAGGAGCCTGTACCTGCCCAGAAGATAGGGACTCTCTGTGTCATCCAGCAGTCTTACTGGCACAGTTGAGAGGTGGCCCAAGACCTCTGAGAGACCTGATGGCAAATTCTTGTCTTCCTTATGGTAGCCGAGACTCTCAGTCTGAAGGTCTCTCTCTGTAGGGCCCCAGAGGCCTGGAGATGGCAGAGTGACTTTGTGAGTGTCCAGTAGGAAGAGCTGCTCCATGTTTTCCTCCCCTCCCTCTAGGACTGGAGCCCAGCCTTGTGCAGGCCAGGCAAGCTCTGATATTGAGCTGTCTCCTGGATCTGCCTGATGCCTCTGAGACCCAGACCCAAAGCCAAAGCACCTGGGTCACAGGAGGGTGTGTCTCAGGCCTCCTTCCTTGGTCTTGGCATTTTGTCTCTAAGAAAGAATTGTCTAAAAATTGGTTTGCATTATTAGGTAGGATAGAAGAGAATGAAGTTCTCTGTGGATTGTAAACCCCGACTGCACCTCCATTCCTACCTAGAACAAGCCACGTGCTCATGCAAAGCTACTGTTGAAGGTCCCCAACCGCAGATGGCTGAACAGAGCTGGGCATGGTGGTGCACGCCTTTAATCCCAGCACTCGGGAAGCAGAGGCAGGTGTATCTCTGTGAGTTCGAGGCCAGCCTGGTCTCCAGAATGAGTTCCAGGACAGTTACATAGAGAGACCCTTTCTTGAAAACCAAAACCAAACCCCTCAGCCATGTGGGACCTCTGCCATCTGTAGTGACTGGCGATCCTTCCTCTTGCCCCAGGATTATTAACCATCTCTAAAAAGATAAACTTTGCAGCTCCTTCCCCTCCCCCGACCCCCCCTTGCCTATTCTCTTCTCTCTCTCCTTTCCTTCCTCCCTCCTTCCTTCTTTTTTTATTATTTATTTATTTTGTTTTGCGGAGACAGGGTTTCTCTCTGGCTTTGGAGCCTGTCCTGGACTCTTTCTGTAGACCAGGCTGGTCTTGAACTCACAGAGATCTGCCTGCCTCTACCTCCTGAGTGCTGGGACTAAAGCCGTGCTCTTTCTTTCTTTTAAAGAGAGTATCTCATTACATTGCCCAGGCTGGCCTCGAAACTCTGAGCTCAGTTATACCTGTTATCACAGGACTGTAATATCAAACACCCAAAGAGTGAGACAAGAGGATTGCCACAAGTTCAAAGCCAGTCAGAACTACATAGCAAGATGTCTCATAAAATAGGCTAACACTTGGATTCACAAGAGGCTCCTGCCTCTAAAAAAACAAAACAAAACAAAAAAACCAACATAACAACAAAAACCCCCTCCCCAGCCCCCTGAGAAGCTGGGACTATGGATATGTCCAAAGTTTATTGTGTTTGTGCTGCATTCTAAGGCAGGTCTAATGTAGCCCAGGCTGGCCTTGAACTTGGCTTGTAGCTGAGGATGACCTTGCACACTTGCTCCTCCTGCCTCTGCCTCCCCAGTGCTGGGGTTACAGGCCTCCACCACCCTTTTCCCAGGACTCTTCTCAGGTGCCCTGTGTCCATGTTGTCACCTTGGTGACCTTGTTTGGCCTTCCCATGGGCCCAAGGAAGGGGTTGGAACAAGGAAACAGCTGCTGTTTGGGGAAGGTCCCAGCAGCAGAGAGAGGAAGCCAGACTCTCAATCACAGGGCTTGGAAGGAAAACTATGTTCTCTGGAAATGAGGTCGGGGTTATTGGTAGGCCCAGGCCCCCTTCAGGGCATTCATCAGCTGTGAATACCTGAAAGCAGAGGGCCAGCCAACTATCTGCAGAGCAGAGCCCCGGGCATGGTCACCAGCTCAGGGTCTTGTCCAGTAGCTGCAAGGAAGAGTTGGAAGACAGCCCCACCCCACAGCCCCAACACAAGTCCTCAGCTTTGTTTAGAGCTGTCCTGGCCTGCCCTCTGGATGCCCTGCTTCTGTTTCCAGAAGGCTGCCTGGTGGGTCCTCCACCCAGAAGACCCCGATCCCAGCCTGCTAAGAAGGGAGCTCAGCTGGGCTGCTCTGAGCTGGGCTCCACTCTCTCCTGTTGCAGAGCCTGGGCTCGTAGAGAGCATCTGGTCTAAGGAGTACCCGGACTGTGGGGGACTGAAGCAGTCGCCCATCAATCTGCAGACAAAGAAGGTGAAGCACAGCCGGTCCTTGAAGCCACTGACGTTTACCGGCTACGGGGAGGAGTATCTGGAGTTCCCCATGACTAACAATGGCCACACAGGTAAGGGGTCACCCGTGGGCCTGGCAGTCTGTGTGGAAAGCCGGCAGCATCAATGTACAGAGACCCAGAGCCCAGCTCATGGAAACCCTGGGGACTTTTCCAGAGACAGGCAGCAACTGTGTCTAAACTCAGACCCTTTTGGGTGCCTCAGAGGCACCTGTTTTGAAACCTGAAAATCTTTGTTCAAGTCCCGGGGCCTACACTGTGGAAGGAAAGAGCTCATTCTCCATGTCAGGCACTTCCCCAATCCCCAAAGAAATAAATATAAATAATAATAACAACAACAAGCCTGTCAGGTCTTGTGGCACACACTTTTAATTCCAGCATCTGGAAGGCAGAGGGAGGTGGATATCTGTGAGTTTGAGGCTGGTCTGGACTACATAGTGGGACCTTCTCTCAAAACCCAAACCCAAATAATGCACCAAAGGCCGGTTACCTGAGCCTGCTCTGACAGGCCCAGGAGGGCATTCAGATGTCAGGGGGCTCAGACTCACATTCCTTACTGTTTTCATGAATCTGTGTCTCAGTTTCCATAGTTTCTGTACAGACTCTGATAAGAAGCACCTGAGAGAGGCAACTCAGTGTCTCAAAGGTTCAGTTTTTTCGGGGGTGGGGGGTGGGGAGGGTGTGGGGGAGCCCAAGAAAGAATTTGACTGTGTGTGTCAGATGGGAGAGCTGCATCTTGGGAGGCTTCTCTGGGCAACAATGACACCCACACCGTGTGTCCTTCTGATCCTCTGTTAGGCTTGGCTTTGAGCCTCAAGCAACCTCAGGAGGGGAGCATCGTGTGTGGTGTCTTAATTCATGTGTGTGTGTGTGTGTGTGTGTGTGTGTGTGGTGTCTTAATGTGTGTGCATATGTGTGCACGTTTGTGTGCCTGCATATGTGTGTGTGTATTTGTGTGTGTGTGTATGTGTGTGCCTGCATGTGTGTGTGTGTGTGTGTGTGTGTGTGTGTGTGTGTGTGTGTGTAGGTTCACCAGTACCTATATGCAGGTGTAGAGGAAAGCCTGAGGTTAACATCCAGTGGTCCTCTTCAATAACTCTTAGTTTTTAAATTTTTATTGCATTTATTAATTTATTTGTATGTGTGCAATGGTGCCTCCTTCTACTGTGTTGGTCGTGGATATCAAACTCGGGACATCAGGCTTGGCACCAAGTGCCTTAACCACTGAGCTATGCCTCTAGCCCCTCCATCTTAGTTTTTCAGACAGTCACTCACTGTTGCTAGACTGGCTGCCAGATTTGCCTGTCACCTTCCGTAGGGCTGGGGTCACATGTGGGAAGTCCCATATCTGGCCTTTTATGAAGTTGTTGGGTCCAACATGCTTTTTGTGGCCAGCACTTCACCCACTGAGCTAGGTCTGAGCCTGTCTTTGATTTTTTGAGCTCATGTTATCAACGCTGGTCCCAGAATTTGAGTCCAGAGTGCCTTGGAGCTCTTGATCTTGCGTCTCTACTTCTGGGTTTGGAGGCCTGCAACTCCATGCTTGGCTAAGGAGGTCCATTTTCAGGCGGGAATCCTGAGGTCTCTGGAGGCCATGGGCTCACTCAGGATCACAGTCACTAGTGGCCCAGTGCCACAGAGCCAGATGTCTGGTTGTCAGGAGTGTGCATGGTTTCTGGTGAATCAGTTTGTTGTCTGTGCCAGGTGCATATTGCCCCATTGAGTCAACAAAACCAAATTCCAGTTATGGGTCTGGTGAATAGTAAGAGGGAGAACAGAGCCATGTCTGTGAGTGTCAATGGACTACTGAGATTCACAAACTACTCATAACCCCCTATCTTTCTGAGGTTTTGGGAAGGCTCTGTGAATGCAAAGTCTGTGTTCTGCTTTTGGGATAAATTTTATAATCAATTTCATTTATTTTTATTTATTTATTTATTTATTTATTTATTTATTGGTTTTTTGAGACAGGGTTTCTCTGTGGCTTTGGAGGCTGTCCTGGAACTAGCTCTAGTAGACTAGGCTGATCTCGAACTCACAGAGATCCACCTGCCTCTGCCTCCAGAGTGCTGAGATTAAAGGCGTGCGCCACGAATGCCCGGCTTATAATCAATCTTAAAAGATTCATTATTTTCTTTCTTTAATAAAAGATTTATTTCGGGCTGGAGAGATGGCTCAGAGGTTAAGAGCACTGACTGCTCTTCCAGAGGTCCTGAGTTCAATTCCCAGCAACCACATGGTGGCTCACAACCATCCCTTATGAGATCTGGTGCCCTCTTCTGGTGTGCAGATGTACATGGAAGCAGAATGTTGTATACATAATAAATAAATAAAATCTTTAAAAAAAAAATAAATAAAAGATTTATTTCTTCTAACTCCCTCCCCCCTCCCCCCATGCTCCTAATTACTTTAGGAGATCTTGTCCCTTTCTTAAGGTCCTCCATGTTTCCTAGCTTCTCTGGTGGTGTGGATTATTGTCTGGTAATCCTTTGCTTTATGTCTGAAATCCATATATGATTGAGTATATACCATTTTTGTCTTTTTGTGACTGGGTTACCTCACTCAGGATGGTTTCTTCTAGTTCCATCCATTTTCCTATGAATTTCAAGATTTTATTGTTTTTTTCACTGAGTAGTACTCCATTGTGTAAATGGACCACATTTTCTCCATCCATTCTTCAGTTGAGGGGCATCTAGGTTGCTTCCAGGTTCTGGCTATTACAAATAATGCAGCTATGAACATGGGTGAACAGATGTCCTTTTTGTTGAAAGAGAAGGGAAGAAGAGGACATGAGGGAGCAGGAAGATTCAGTCAGAAGAAGAATAGAGGAGAGCAAGAAAAGGGACACCATAATAGAAGGAGCCAGGTTTAAAGAGAAATCTGGCACGAGGGAAATGTCCAGAGATCCACAAGGTTGACCCCAACTAACAATCTAAGCAATAGTGGAGAGGCTACCTTAAATGCCCTTCTCCAATAATGAGACTGATGATACCTTATCTGCCATCCTAGAGCCTTCATCCAGTAGCTGATGGAAGCAGAAGCAGACACCCACAGCTAAACACTGAGCTGACCTCTGGAATCCAGTTGCAGAGAGGGAGGAATGATGAGCAAAGGGGTCAAGAACAGGCTGGAGAAACCCACAGAAACAGCTGACCTGAACAAGGGGTTGCTCATGGACTCCAGACTGATAGCTGGGAAACCAGCATAAGAATGATCCAGACTCCCTGAATAAGGAGATCAGTTTAGACATCTGGACAATCTATAGGGCCACTGGATCAGTATTTACACCTAGTACACAAATAGACTTTGGGAGCCCACTCCACATAGAGGGATACTCTGTCAGCATAGACACACTGGGGAGGTTCTAGGCTCTGCTCCAAATGATATGACAGACTTTGAAGATCGCCCATGGAAGGCCTCATTCTCCCTGGGGAGCAGAAGGTATTGGGATAGGCGGCCTATGGGGGCAGGGAAGGAGAGAAGGAAGAGGGACCTGGGATTGACATGTAAAGGAAGCTTGTTCCTAATTTAAATAAAAAAGATTTATTTATTTGTTGTGTATAGTGTTCCACCTGCATGTATCCCTGCAGGCCAGAGGAGGGCACCAGATTTCATTCTGGATGGTTGTCAGCCACCATGTGGTTGCTGGGATTTGAACTCAGGACCTCGGGAAGAGCAGGCAGAGCTCTCAATCAATCCCTGAGCCATTTCTCCAGTCCCTCCTTATTTTCAAGCACACACACACACACACACACACACGCGCACACACACACACACACACACACACACACACACACACACACACACACGTCTCTCTATATATGTCTGTGTGTGGTCTGCACATGTGAGTATAGGTGTCCTTAGATGCCAGGGGCCTCAGCTTCTCCTGAGCCACCGACATGAGTGCTGGGAATTAAACTTGGGTCTTCTGCAAGGGCAGTGCATGCTAATTGTGGAGGCATCTGTTTCTGTAACAGATGGGGAAGGCATCTCCGTGTTGTACAGGCTGGTTTGAAACTATGCGAAAGAGATCCTCCTGCCTTGGCCTCTTGAGTGTTGGGACTACAGACATGTCCAGCTTATGTATCTTTTATGGTAAAGTATCTGTTTAGGTGATTTGCTCATTTTTCAAAATCAGCATGTTCATTTTCTTAAGGTTGAATTTTTGTTGTTGTTGTTGTTTTTTGTTTTTCTAAACAGGATTTTTCTATCCTGGAATTCTCCCTGTAGACCAGGTTGGCCTCAACATTACAAAGATCCACCTGCCTCTGCCTCTTGAGTCTGGGATTAAAGGTGTGTACTGCAATGCCCAGCATTATTTTTGAATTATAAGAGAATTGTAAAGATTTTTTTTTGTGTATGAGTGTTTGCCTGTGTGTGTTATGTACATCATGTGTGTACAGTGCCTGTTGAGGCCAGGAGAAGGCGTTGTTACCCTGGAACTGGAATTACTGCCATGTGGGTGCTGGAATTTGAACCAGGTTCTCTGGAAGAGCAGCCAGTGCTCTTAACCTCTGAGCCATTGCTTCAGTCTTGCAGTAGACTTTTATCAGATGTTTATAAATCCTTTCTTATAGTATATCATCTATCTTTTCATTCTCTGGCCAGTATCTTTTGCAGAACAATTTTCTTGTCATTAATGTTTATTAGGGTTTCTAGGTTTAATACTAAAACCTATAACTTTGTACATGCTAAGTAAACCTGGGGGAGGGCTGGCTATACTGTCAACATTGCTGGTTTTTTTTCTCCCCAAGACAGAGTTTATCTGTATAGCCCTGGCTGTCCTGAAACTCACTGTGCAGATCAGGCTGGCCTTGAACTCACAGAGATCTGCCTGGTTCTGCCTCCTGAGTGCTGGGATTAAAAGTATGTGTTACCACTGCCTGGTTGACAAAACTGTTTTGAAGGTCTTTACCAGTGAGATGAATATCTGCAGTCATTTGACCCAAGTAGCGTCCCTGTAGGATGTGTGTAGGGTGTGAAGGGGGGGGGACTCTTTTCCTCCAATGAAAGCCTTATATGTTAGTGTTAGAATCCCAGTCTAATTAAGTTCTAGGCCAGGCAAGAGCTTTTGTGGTCCTGGCTGGCTGTGTAACTTGGTTTCTGGTCTGCTGAGGACAAGGCCACAGGATGATGATGTGGGATTAGAGACGGTGATCTAGAAACTGGATTCTCAGCCCAGCTTTGCCCAAAGCACAGTATGACAGGAGTCTTCCCTCTACCAGGGTCTGCTTCCTTGTCCACAAAACAGGAGTATTGGAGCCCAGTATGGTGCCACCTCAGGTCCCAGCAGAGTGGTACTTCTATGGGCTAGCTAAGAGGCTGCACAGGGAAAGCCATGAAGCAATGCCTGAAACCAGCAATCCTCCTGCCTCAGCCCCCAAGGGCTGGGAGTATAGGCATGTAGTACTTTGGGCAATATATTTTGTGAGCTTTCCCATTTTCTAGGACCAGCAAGGCATGTGTGCTGTGCTGTAGTCCTGCCCCTGATCTGTTGGTTCTGGGAGAGAGGGGTCCTGTGGGCCATTTCCACCTCCCCTTTGGGGACAGTAGTCTAATCCATCTTGGGCTGCCTTGGGTGTGTGGTGGGAGATGACCCAGGGGTCTGCTTATTGGAAAATCTGAGCCTCCCTGTACCTTGCTGTCCCTTGCAGTGCAGATCACCCTGCCTCCCTCCATGCAAATGACAGACTCTGAAGGCATCGTCTACAAAGCCAACCAGCTGCACATGCACTGGGGTGGGGCCTTCCTTGAGCTCAGCGGCTCTGAGCACACCATCAATGGGATCAGGCGCGTGATAGAGGTACGTGAAAACCCCGCCAGTGTCACCTTCCTTCAAGCTCCAGTTGCTTTTCTCTTTGAGTATGTGTTTGTATGTTTGTGTTGTACAGGTGTTATGTATGTGCACATGCCTGTGAGTGTGCATGCTCATGTGTGCATGTTCATGTGTGCATGCTCATGTGTGCATGTGTGCCTGTGTGCATGCTCATGTGTGCATGTGTGCATGCTCATGTGTGCATGCTCATGTGTGCATGCTCATGTGTGCATGTGTGCATGTGTGCATGCTCATGTGTGCATGTGTGCATGTGTGCATGCTCATGTGTGCATGTGTGCATGCTCATGTGTGCATGCTCATGTGTGCATGTGTGCATGCTCATGTGTGCATGCTCATGTGTGCATGTGTGCATGTGTGCATGTGTACATGTGTGCATGTATGCATGCTCATGTGTGCATGTGTGGAGATGAGGGGTTGATCTGGGATTGAGCTCAGTTCCTCATGCTCACACAACAAGTGCTCTACCAACTGAGCAGGAGAGCCGGCTCCCCTTTTCAGCTGGATTAGTGTGTGTTAGAGTTTTTGTTTTTGTTTGTTTGTTTGTTTTGTTTCCTTGAGACAGGGTTTCTCTGTATTGTTTTGGAGGCTGTCCTGGAACTCACTCTGGAGACCAGGCTGCCACAGAGATCCACCTGCTTTTGCCTCTGGAATACTGGGATTAAAGGTGTGCGCCAACAATGCTTTGGCCTGCATCCATCCTTGGGCTGATCTCAGGCTTGCAGTGGCTTCCTGAGGGAAGGGGTTCACTGCTCACTCTCTTCAATCCCTCTAGAGGCCTGGCAGAAGAGGGGTACATTGTCTTCAGACTCTACCAGGAGGGAGGTTGGGTCAAGGCAAACCAGAACTGCTACTTTCCAGAATCCTGCTTCCCTGCTTTCCATTCCCTGAGAAGGTCCTGGTCCTGGCAGTTGGGGCTTGTAGGCTACACCGGAGAATGGAGGACAGCGCTGTTTGTGTGGGAGTCTGACGCCTCAGCTGGAGTCCTTCCCTTCACACTGGAATCCTGAAGAGTTTGAAGTCCCCGTGAGCTGCCCCTGACCTGCTTTTGCTTTCCCTCATCACAGATTCACATTGTTCACTTCAACTCTAAGTACAGGACCTATGAGGAAGCCAAGAGTCAAGCCAATGGGTTGTCTGTGCTGGCAATCTTAATTGAGGTAGGGCTGGAACTGAGATGGGAGTCCACAGCAGGCCCCTATGCCCTCATGTCCTAATGAGGTGTGCTGTCTGAGTGACTTGTCTTCCTCTCTCTCAACCCCTTCCTGTGCTTCCCCAGGAAAAGCTCCCTCAGTGGACTGTGGACGGTTCTCCAGGCCTTGCTCACTCCCTTGCTATGACCCAGGGGACCCTGTGTATTAAGATGACTCAGTAGACCTGGGATCCCAGAAGGGTTGACTGGATAGGAACTATGTGTTCTGGGCTATGTGAAGCCTCAATGCAGCCAAAGGCAGCAGTGCTGTGTGCCTAAGAAAGTCCACATGATGGATTTAGGGATAGGTGATTAGGAGAAGGCAGGAACCAGGCTGCAGAGATGGCCCAGGCATTGAGAGCACCAGAGGACCCAGGTTCCAGCCTCAGCACTCACAGGGCACTTCACCACCAGTTCCAGGAGACTGAATGTCTTCATTTGGCCTCTGAGGGCATTAGGCATCCACATGGTACACAGACACACATGCAGACAAAACACGCATACACATAAAACGAAAATAAATAAATCTAAAAAACATAGGACTCTAATTCTCAAAAGAACTAAATATTAACTGGATCAATTTATAAATAAAATGCCCAATTGGTTCCATAGTATCTCAAAACATATAAACAAAGCTGGTTGTAGTAGTGTAAGCCTGTAATCCCAGGAGAAAAATGTCAACAGAATGATTTGAATGTGTTGTGGTGCATAAGTGTAATTTCAGCACTCGGGAAGCAGACGTGGCTTGCTGCAAGTCTGAAGCCAGCATGGTCTGTGGAGGGAGTTCTAGACCAGGCCAGGCTACACAAGAGACCTTATCTCAAAAAAACAAAAACAAAACCAAACAACAACAACAACAAAACCCGAAAACTAAATCAATCTGGGTGGTAGCAGCACACACGTTTAATCCCAGAACTCAGGAGGCAGAGGCAGGAGGATCTCCAATTGGAGGCCAGCCTGGTCTACAGAGTGAGTTCCAAAACAGCCTGGGCTACACAGAGAAACCCTGTCAAAACAAACAAACAAACAAACAAAAATCCAACTCAAACCAACAACAGAAAACAAAAAAATATGCCTTTTAGACCACAGACAACTTTTATTTTCATCTTAAAAGAAAGAAGCAAACAGGGCTGGAGAGACACCTTAGTGGTTAGAAGTCCTTGGTGATCTTCCAGAGGGTGGGAGTTCAGTTTCCAGTACCCACACACACAGCTCACAACCTACTGTGACTCCAGGTTCAGTGGGTCTTGTGCCCTCTTCTGGGCTCCATGGGCACTGCATGCAGATGGTGCCCACAGACACACAGGCAAACTCTGATTCATAGTAAAATAAGTCAATGGCATCAACATTCACATGACAGAATGGCTTAGCAATAGGGCTACAGGAGCAGTTTTGCCTGGGACATCTTGTCTGCCGGGAGCCCTGAGGAAGGAGCCCAGGTAGTTGGTAGCAAGGAGCAGTTGTCTTGTCTTCCCCAGCCCAGCTGAGCCACACTGCCCCCTTGGTTTCTGCTCAGCCTTCCCAGCTAGGAGACCAAGCAGCTGGTGCTGGGGTCGTTCTCCCTGGTACGGATGCTCTGTGCTTCTCCCCAGGTTGATGAGTTTGCAGAAAACACCTACTACACCCCCATCACTTCCCAGTTGATCAACATCCAGTATCCAGGTAAGGAACGCCCTCCCTAAGGAAGAAGATTGAGTGTGGATGATTATGGAAGCCAAGGCTCAGCCCTTTGGAGGGAGGTTTGGAGGTCTTCCACTGAAGGACCTTGTCCCAGACTTTCTGCTGTAGGTTTAGGAGGGAAACATACCTCTGAGAGACCTGTGTGTAAGTCCTTGTCCATTGTCATCTCTCCAGGCTTAAACATGGGTTTTTAAATTAGCTATGTGTATGAGTGTTTGTGTGCTCCGGCATATCCCCAGAGGCCAGCAATGCCTCCACACTCAGAACAGTAGCTGCTCTTGCAGAGGACATAGGTTTGATTCCCAGCACCTCCTTGGGGCTCGCAACTGTCTATTAAGCCCTGTTGCAGGGGATCTGAAGCCTTCTTTTGACGTCACTGGGCACTAGGCACACACATGGTATGCATACATATATGCAGGGAAAACCACTCATATACATAAAATAAATATTAGAAAAGTATTCTGAAGAGAGCGTGAAGAGATAGCTCAGCAGTCAAGAGTGCTTGTCCCACAGTCACCAGGACCAGAGTCCAGATCCCAAGTCTTTCTAACAAGCAGAGTGTCCCACAAATCCTGGGGCTTTAGCTCTGCTCCTGGAAGCTGGAGTTACAGGCAGAGTGAGCCTCCTGACTTGGGTGCTGAGAGCTGAGTCAGGGCTTCTGGGAGAGCAATGCATGCTCGTAACTGCAGAGCCTCTTCTAGCCTTTGGAAGTCATTTTGAAGCCCAGGCTGGGTTTGAATTCAAGGAATCTTCCTGCCTCAGTCTCCCAAGTCTAGAGTTATTCACGTGCACCACCAGGCCCAGTTTTCTGCTGTTACCCATCCACGGAGCAGAAAGGGGGGGCAGATTTTCAGTCATCAGATCTTTTATTCTTTTGCCTAGGCAGGGGACTTGAACACTCGATATGCTCAGGCAGAGCCTGGGTTGTCCCTCCTGGGGTACTCCTTCCCATTCAATACCCTGTCTTCTCTCTTAGGACAAACCACGACTCTGACAAACATTAAAATTCAAGACTTGTTTCCTGGAGACATTCGCTACTATTTCACCTACAATGGCTCACTGACCACTCCTCCCTGCACAGAGAATGTCAAGTGGTTCCTGTTTCGAGACACAGTCAAACTCTCTAAGGCCCAGGTAACACTTTGTCAAAGCGTCCCTTTGGCTGTCTGGCTGGTAAGGACACCTCCAGAAGCCCATCAGATTCTCTGGTATTTGCCACACTCAGGCTCTGATACTGTCTTAGTTAGCATTATTATTGGTGTGATGAAACACTGTGATGAAAGAAACTTTTGAGGAAAGGGTTCATTTAACTTACACTTCCACATCACTGGAAGAAGTCAGGACAGGAACTGAAACAGGACAGGAACCTGGAGGCAGGACCTGGTGCAGAGGCCTTGGAGGAGTGCTGCTTACTGGCTTGCTTCTCATGCTTGCTCAGCCTGCTTTCCTATAGAACCTAGAAACACCAGCCCAGGGATGGCCCCACCCACAATGGGTTGGGCCTTCTCCCATCAATCACTAATTAAGAAAAAGCCCCACAGCTGTATCTTATGGAGGCATTTCCTCAGTTGAGGTGCCCTCCTTTCAGATGACTGTAGCTTGTATCATGTTGACATAAAAGTAGCCAGGACAAATTCTCCCCCACCCCCAACACCGTGAAACTGTGGGTGACCTTCAGCCACTGAGGCTGGCATGGGTGTTGGAGGCACCAGCTGATCCAAGGAGCGAAAGGTCTGGAGTCTGAGCCACGTGAAAGAAAGCCGGGGGAAAGACCAGTGTTAAGTGAAGCCGGCCTGGCCATGCTGTGTTCTAGGTCCTTGTGCAGCTCACATCTAGTGTTTTATGCATCCTTGGCCAAAGACTGCTTCAGCTCTTTGTCATGTTAAAACACAGATTTATATTCAGTCTTTTAAAATAATTAATTTTAGTTAGTATGTGTGTGTAACCAAGTGTGTGTCTGTCATACTGGAGTGTATCTTTGTGTACCACGTACACACAGGAAGACATCAGAGTTCCAGGAATTGGAGTTATAGAAACTTAGACCCAGCTGTGTGGGTGCTGGGAACAAAACCTAGGTTCTCTGCAAGAACAATAAGTGCTCTTTCCCACTGAGCAATCTCTCCAGCCCAATAAATAGTCCTGGCACATGAGTCAGGCAACTTATCTACCAACCTACCAATCTACCTACCTACCTACCAACCTGCGTTACCTACCAACCTATCTACCTACCTACAAACCTACAAACCAACCTACCTACCTACCTATCTACAACCCACCAACCTACCTACCAACCAACCTACCTGTCTACCAACCAACCAACCTACCTACCTGTCTACCTTCTACCAACCTACCTACCTACATACACACCAGCTTACCAACCAACCAACCCAACTACTTACCAACCTTACCCTCCTTCCTTCCATTCCCCTCCCACCTCTGCCTCCTCCTGCTTCTGACAGGGTCTCACTCTGTAATCCTGTCATGGCAGTTCTCCTGCCTCAGCCTTCTGAATGTTGAGATTACAGACCATGAACCACCACACCCAGCTCTGAGTGTTTCTTGACTTTAGTGAATACACAACATCTTACTCGGACATCATATGCATCTGTTAATTGAATACTGAAGCTGCAATGCGAACCTAATATTTCCTTAGGCTGGTATTTTCCCTCAGAAACAAATGTTCCTTTCTCTTAAATAGGAGAAGATGGAAAAGGGTTCTACTAGGTAAGGACCCTCCCACACAAAATGTTAATCAGTAGGCTGGTAGTGTCCCCAAAAAAGTGACACAGCATGGGTCAATTATCTCTGGAAGAATGCAACTTAAATCTGGATCTAGAAAAAGCTTGCTTGGCTCCTCAGAGGCCAGATGGGTTCATTTGCATGACATCTCAGTGAAGGCTGAGGCAAGAGGTTAGAGAGCTCTGAGCCAGCCTTGGGCACACAGTAAGTCCCAAGTCAGTCTGGGCTACAAACTAAGGTATTTATTAAAAAAAGAAAAACAAAAAACAAAGGCTCAGATTATTTAAGAATACTTGTCCAGCATAACAAGGTCTTAGATCGATCCCCAGCCCTGTGGGGAAAAAAATCCCAAAACACAAGGAATAAGTGTGAATGAGGCTATCAGAGTCAGGCTACAGAGATTCCTGATGGGGATCACCAGTCAAATAATGTCAGAGCATCTGATGGGCATAAAGAAATAAGAGATTTACGTATAGAGAGACAGGCAAAGGACAAAAAGTATGAAATTATCAACCAGACGTGGGGATAAATAAAAAAACAGGAATTTTAGGGATGAAACTGTATTGACCACAATTAGCAATTGCAGGAATGGGCTTAATAGCATGTTAGATTTAACTCAGAGACAATTAGTAATTTGGAAGACAGAGGTAGGGAAGTAGCCTAACCATGGCAGAAAGAGGAACGGAGGTGGAAATGTGCAAGGTAGCAGAGATGGAGAGCAGGGTAGAGAGCTATTGGATGTCTCACTCAGGCTCCAAGAGAGGCTCAGCCAGGGTGGGGTGAATGGCTGGAGTTCCAGCACCTGAGAGGCAGAGGCAGCACATCTCTGAGATGGAGGCCAGTCTGGTCTACACAGTGAGTTCCAGGACAGCCAGGGCTACAGAGAGAGACCTTGTCTCAGAAAACCAAACCAAACAAACAATATATAGTTATCTACGTGGAGAGAGGGCAGGAAACTCAAAGAAGGAGGGAAATGAAGAACCCAGACTTTTGCATGCAGAAAAAAACACTTCAAGAATGTAGATAGAGTGCTTTTAGACAAGCAAACACTGAGCTTATGTTTCTGTTACCTATTGCTTTTGTTCTGTTAACCAAATACTCATATAAGAAGACGAGGCGGGAGTGGGGGCGATACCTGCTGGGAAGATGAGCGCATGGATGGGTAAGAGCCAGAGGGAAGGCTGGCAGACCACTCAGGACCGCTGCCCTGGAGGTTGTCTGACACTGCCAGCATCACACAGATGGGAGCATCTATCCAGTCCCTAGCCAAATGCTTTCAAATTTCCCAGTGCTTTCCCTCCATAACTCCCTTCATGCTGTCTGCAGGTTTTGAAGATTGAGACTTCTCTTAGGAATCACCACAACCAGACCCTTCAGAACATCTACCGTCAGATTCAGCCCCTCAACCACAGAGCAGTAGAAGCCAATTTCCCACCCTTTGCTGGTAAATGTAAGTGACATCAAGTCTTGTTTTGTATGACTTGCGGACTTTAGAGTTCTTCCTTTCTTGGGCTAGTCTCTTGTAGCCACAGAGAAGGAAGGAACGCCCTTTCAAGGCAGGAATACTCA
This sequence comes from Cricetulus griseus, assembly GCF_003668045.3. NCBI lineage: Eukaryota > Metazoa > Chordata > Mammalia > Rodentia > Cricetidae > Cricetulus > Cricetulus griseus. The sequence goes on from NC_048595.1 coordinate 6,188,233, forward strand.
CATAGCCAACATGGGTAGGGCAGGAGAAGATGGCGAACACTCGTTTCTCCCATCTCAGTGAGAACAAAGGGGATTCCATATGGTGTGCAGCCTCTTTGATCTTGACTGTAGTTGGAGGATGGAGAACCAGGTGACAGAGCTAATCCACAAACTCTTGGCTGTTTGTAGCCTCAAGTTAGTTTTACTGAGCCCAAGTGAGATTAGTTCTCAAGAGCCTATTCCTCCCATCTCCTGTCTTACAAATCCATTCTCAGTCCACTTTAAAAACCACAGCTCTACCCACCCACACACAAACTAAGGCCCATTAAACAATTTCAACGGCCCAGTGTTTGAGATCCATTCATGGTCTTCTAGGCTCCCTTTAAGGTCTTGTCACTTCTCTGGCTCTGTCCTCTACAGCACACACAAATCGTCTTCTAGTTTTTAACAGGATCCTCTCCATTGTGGCTTCCATTTATGATGGATATCCCACAGTCTGGCATCTCCAAAACACTAGGGGTATTCTGTTGCAACTGGGCTGCACTTTCACCAGTAGCCTCTCTTAGGTCTACTCATGGCACCAAGCCTCAACTCTTTTGCATGATCCTACAGTCCTGAGCCTTCAACTGCCACTCAGGCAGCACCTTCACCAATGGCCTCTCCTGGCCTCTCACAGTGCCAAGCCTCAGCAGCTCCTCCATGACCCCTTCATGCCTTTAAACCCAGTACTATCTCAGTGACTCTTACCAAGTCTGGCTGCCAGCATGAGATACAACCTTGGCAGCCTCTGGAACACAGCTTCTCTGGGTTCTCAGGAAACACTTCCCAGAAGATTTCACTTCAGCTATGCTGGTCTCTTCTTAATGTCCACTAATTTCTTAGCTCCAGCGACCAACATCAAGTATCCTAGCAAAGGGAAGTTTGCTTTAGTAGTTCTGGTATCTTGTTAATCACAGCTGATTCTCCAAGCTAACTAGAACTGCAGGATCTTAATTCAAAATAACAAATAGCTCCATTGTCTTTAAACTTCCCTCAGAAACTTTTCAAGCCAGGCCCCCATCCTCTGCACCTCTCTCAATATCCTTATCTGCCAAGCTCCAACATAGCATCTCATTTAGGCCTCAACGCTCAATGGCTTTTCCAGCCCAAAGTTCCAAAGCCCTTCCACAATCCTCCCACAATCATGGTCAGGTGTCACGGCAGTACTCCACCAGGCTGGTACCAATTTGTCTTAGGATTTCTATTGCTATGATGAAACACCATGACCAAAAGGCACGTTGGGGAGGAAAGAGTTTATTAGGCTAACCCTTCAGCATTGCTATTCTTCACTGAGGGAAGTCAGGACAGGAACTCAAGCAGGGCCGGAACCTGGAGGCAGGAGCTGATGCAGAGGCCATGGAGGGGACTGCTCACTGGCTTGTTCCCCTTGGCTTGCTCAGCCCACCACCTCCTCCTCCTCCTCTTCCTCCTCCTCTCTTCTTCTGATTTATTTGATGGCTGTACCTTAGCATGTGTATGTGCACATGGAGGTCAGTCAGAAGAGGGGCATCAGGTCCCCTGGAAATGGAGTTAGAGATGGTTGTGAACCACCATGTGGATGCTGGGAATTGAGCCCAGGTCCTCAGTGAGAGCAGTAAGTGCTCTTAATCACTGAGCCATCTCTGCAGCACCCCTCCAGCCCACCTTCTTATAGAACCCAGGACCAATAGTTCAGGGATGGCACCACCCATCATGGGCTGGGCCCTCCTACACTGATAACTAAATGAGAAAATGCCTTACAGCTGGATCACAATGAGTCATTTACTGAGCTGTGGCTCCTTCCTCTGAGGACTCTAGTTTGTGTCAAGGTGACACACAGAACCAGCCAGTACACATACTCACAACATTGACATCTATTCCTAGCATGATGTCTGTCATGTGGTTCACTCAAACGCAGGCAAAACAAAGAGTGCTTAGAATCACTCACTGATCCATCTCTTTGTTCCATGATTTTCCAGGTTTTCATTTTCCTTGCTAAAAGTTTTCACTATTCTTAATTTTTAACATTTTATTTAATTTTCATTATTCTTGCAACATGTAGCAAGAGACCATTTGTCTGTATCTGTATCTGTATCTGTATCTGTATCTGTATCTGTATCTGTATCTGTATCATCTGTATCTGTATCTGTATCTCAAATGCTCTCCATGGGAGACTCTCCAACATACCCCCAGGAGAGAGTGCACATAGATTCTCACCCAGACCAGGAAGCTCCATGATGTCCACACGCTCCTCAGTCTGAAGCTACCCTGCAAGGTGACTGCTTAACCTCCCAGGGACAGCAGGGGGGTCTTGCCCCTCATGCCCATCCATGGGACCTCAAGAATTGTGCCCTGTGCTGATGAAAATGCAGAGGACAGGCACCATTTTGCTCGTTCTTCAGACCTAGACTTTTATATAGCCATTGGCAGCTCCACTCAGCCATGTTGTATGGCCCATGGCGCTGCACACTTTTGTAGAATTCCATCCTGCTTGATCATATTAACTGATAATACCATTTCATATGATCATTTCCCAACCAACCACAGCAATTAACCATACAAGAGAAACCAAGGAATCAGTGCACAGGTCAGAGGGCTTGGGATGTGACAGTGTTAGTGCATGTGTGAGACTCTGGCTTTGCTTCCCCAGCAACACACACACACACACACACACACACACACAGAGGACTAGGACCAGCCAGCTCTGCATTCTCTGTTTCCACAAGATCCTTCCAAGTTTGATCATTTAAACCTAATCTTTTAAAGTGTGAGTGTGTGGTGTATGTACACGTGAGTGTATGTGTGTATGCGGTGTATGTACATTTGTGTGTATGTAGGTGTGGTATATACACATGTGAGTGTGAATACACATGAGAGTGTATATATGTGGGGGTAAGTGGGGGTGGTGTATACATGTGTGTGTGGTATATGTACACATGTGAGTTCATGTTTCTGTGTATTTGTGGGTGTGGTGTATATATATGTCAGGGAGCGTGTGTGTGTGTGTGTGTGTGTGTGTGTGTGTGTGTGTGTGTGTGGTGTATGTACACTTGTATGTGGGGGTGAGTGGGTGTGGTGTGTACAAATGTGAGTTTGAGTATGGAAGCCAGAGATCAATTTTGAAAGTCTCTTCTTATTTTTTAGACAGGACCTCACTATGTAGCTCTGTCTGGACTGGAATTTGCTATATAGAGTAGGCTAGCCTCAAACTCAAGATCCATATGCTTTTGCCAGGCATGTCAGGCATGTGCCATCATACCTGGCTCTCCAACATTTTTTTTTCTTTTTTCTTTTTTTTTTTTGAGATAGGATAGTTTCTCACCAAAGCTGCAATCCGCTGATTTGGCTAGGCTGGCTGTTTCCATCCCACTAGTGCCAGGGCCACAGCAGCATGCCACAGTACCCAGCTTTTACAAGAGTCCTGAGGATCGGGGTTCAGACCCCTATACTTGCATGGCAGGCCCTTGAGTTTGGAGAGCTGAGAAACCCTTGAGTGAACATGTAAAGAATTGATGAAGTCCTGAGTGAATGTGTGTTGTCTGACCTGGCCACAGCTGGGTCAGATATTCAAATCCTCAGACCCATGACAATGGCAAAGCCTTCCCCAAACGAGGGTCAGAGGGATGGCAAAGGCGTCCTTAGGTCTGCACGTGGCTGCTGGCGGTGTGTGCAAACACGGAGTGTTCATGAACAGTTGAGCAGTGTCTGCAAAAGTTGCAAATGCAGCTTCCTCCCGCAGGTGTCCACAGCCTGACACTGCTCCCCACAGATCTCCTACTACGGACACTAGCTAGGGTCTCCTTCTATGCTGTGTTAATAAACACACTGAAATTCTGGGTTGTGCATAGCAGGTGCACTCCATTAGAGTGAGCACAACTCACCTGTTCCCAGCTTTCCCGTGTGTCTGCCCTTTCTTAGTTCTCTTGTTGCCTCAGTCAAGTTTCCAGGACCAAGCTGTGCAGGATACGGCACTTTACCAGCGCACTTGTCTCTGTCAGCCTCTAATAATTCTTCTTCTTCTTCTTCTTCTTCTTCTTCTTCTTCTTCTTCTTCTTCTTCTTCTTCCTCCTCCTCCTCCTCCTCCTCCTCCTCCTCCTCCTCCTCCTCCTCCTCCTCTGAAAGACAGTGTTTCTTTACATACCTCTGGCTGTCCTGGAACTCCCTCTGTATATCAGCCTGACCTCAAACTCTGAGACCCACCTGCCTCTGCCTTCTGAGGGTTGGGAATTAGAGGCATGCGCCACCAAGCCCAGCTAATTCTTCTTTTACTGAATGTGTTCTAGACCACGGGCCCCATTCGCATCTAAGAAAGAGTGATGAGAAGTTCTCACACTTGAGAAACTACAATTAATGAGTTGGAATCGTCACACTGGCCCTATGGGCTCACCCTGCCCTGTCTCTAAGGAACCCTGGAATGTGGGTCTCTTTGCTGTCTGCAGTGAGTCTCTGATAAACTCAGGGGGATTATCAACCATAAAAGAAAGTGAGCTCCATCAGCTGGAAGAGAAGGGATATGGGTGAGATCTCACCAGTGGAAACAGACCTGGATGGACATGCAAAAGAATCAAGCCTTCGACAACCTCCTGGTGATCATTTATTTAAATCTGGGGGCTGGGGATACAACTCAGTGACAGTGTGCCTGCAGTGACCCTCAGCACCGAAAAACAGAAAATCCTTTACTTTGATCTAAGTTATGAATCAGCCAAACTTCCCTTTAGAATTTAGATGTAATAAAGTGATTTTGGAACTGTTCGTTTTTAAATTCTGTGTTACCACCTTATTTTTTAAAAATTAGATTTGTTTTGTTTTTAAATGAGTGTTTTGCCTGTATGTGTCTGTGTATAACATGTTTGTAGTGCCCCAATATGCCAGAAGAGGGCAGTGAATGTCCTTGGAGCTGGAATTATAGTTGTGAGCTGTCTGTGGATGTTAGGAATCAAACCCTGGCCTTCTAAGAGCAACAAGAGACCTTGGCCACCGATCCATCTCTCCATCCTTGTGTCACTTTCAATAACCCTTCTTTGCCCTATTCTGAGGGACATAGATGGGGACATGGGTGTTACAGATAAAACAGATTTAATTTTTCTTTTCCTTTTAAAAACAAATGTACATTGCTGTTTTGCATGCATGTATGTCTGTGTTAGGACGCCAAATCCACTGGAACCGGAGTTATAGTCAGCTGTGAGCTGCTATGTGGGTGCTGGGAACTGAACCCAGGTCCTTTTGGAAGAGTGGTAAATCTCTTTACCGCTGAGCCATCACTCCAGCCCCAGAGGGAAGTGCATTTCAAAGACTGTCACTAGGAGAGAAGATTCTTCCCCCATCTGTAGTTTTGTTTGTTTGTTTACTTTTTGGAGTTTGCCACCTATCTCCCAAATAAATAGAGACCTTTTCTTCCTTATGAATGCCTGGCCTTAGCTTGGCTTATTTCTAGCCAGCTTTTCTAAAATTATCCCATCTACCTTTTGCCTCTGGCCTTTACTTTTCTCTACTCTGTATCTCTCTCTTCCCTTCTTACTCCATGGCTGGTTTTGTGGCTGCTCCTGGTACCCTCCTCTCCTCCTTTTCTCTTCTCCCTCCCCCTTCTCTTTTTCTCCTCATATTCATCCTCTCTGCCAGCCAGCCCTGCCTGTCCCTCTCCTGCCTACTTATTGGCTGTTCAACTCTTTATCAGACCAACCAGGTGTTTTAGACAGGCAAAGTAACACAGATTTACAGAGTTAAAGGAATGTAACATAAAAGAATGTGGGCTGGAGGTGTGGCTTGTCGGTTAAGAGCACTGGCTGCTCTTCCAGAGGTCCTCCAACCAGGCCACACCCCCTTTAACCAGGCCACACCTCCTCCGAGCAGGCCACACCTCCTCCAACAAGGCCACACCTCCTGATGTCGTTCCCTAAGCTTCCAAATATATGAGTCTATGGGAGACATTCTTATTCAAACTGCTCCATTCCACTCCTTGGTCCTGATGGGCATGTAACCATATCATAGTGCAGAAATGCATTCAGGTCAACTTCAAAATAATCCACAGCCTCCGATTTGTTTAAAAGTTCAAAGTCTCTTCTGAGACTCAAGTCTCTGAGACTCTGAATCTCCTTTAAATACACACAAAAAAATCAGATCACATCCCTCCAACATACAATGGCGCAGGATATTCATTACCCTTCCAAAAGGGAGGCAACGGGGCATAGTGAGGACCTATTGGACCAAAGCAGGACTGAACACCAGAAGGGAAAACTCCAAACTCTGCATCTCCACCTCTGATGTTGAAGCACTCTTCAGATCTCCAATCCCTTTCCGCTCTGTTGGCTGCAGCATACGTCTCTCTCTCAGGCTGGTTCCACACCCTGTTAGCAGCTCTCCTCTGCAGGTACCCCCGATTCTGGCGTCTCCAACATCTTGGCATCTCCATGTTAATGCAGGCTTCACCTTCACAGCTTCATACAATGGCCTCTCTGGCCTCCAGTCAGGGACTCCGCTGACATAGTCCCGGCCTCAGTTGCTCTCCTTAGTTGCAGTGGGAGATTCCATAACCTTTCTCCTGTATCCTTGACTCTTAAGCCAGAACCACATGGCCAAAGCTGCCAAGTCAGCTGTTTGCTGAGCTGGGATACCGGCCCCTAGTTCAACTACATTTCACCAGCTTTTTGTTTTTGATGGTTTCCTTTACTGCCCAGGCTTGGCTGTCCTGGAACTCACTCTGTAGCCCAAGCTGGCTTTGAACTTTCCAGTACCCACTTAGGGTGGCTGACAATTGTCTCCAGTTACAGGAGATCTGATGCCCTCTTCTGATCTCTGAGGGCACCTGCATGTACGTGGTGCATAGACACACACAGGCATGCATGCACATGTACTCATAAAATATTAAAGTAAATCTAATAAAAAATTCCCTTTAACATAAGGCCACATTCACAGGTTGGGGTGGACCTGGCTTTTGGTGGCCATGTTTGAGGCCACTTTTTCTTTTTTTCTTTTTTTCTTTTCTTTCTTTCTTTTTTTAAAAATAGATTTATTATGTGTACAGTGTTCTGTCTGCATGCATCCCTGCAGGCCAGAAGAGGGCACCAGATCTCATTGCAGATGGCTGTGAGCCACCATGTGGTTGCTGGGAATTGAACTCAGGACCTCTGGAAGAGCAGCCAGTGCTCTAAACCTCTGAGCCATCTCTCCAGCCTTGAGGCCACTTTTTCTTGAAGCACTTCCAGCTAGGGGGTTCAGAAGGTGTTCTTCACAAACTCCCCGATATCCCAGACTCAGGTCATGGTTGTTATTGGTGCCTGACACTATTAGGGGGAAGACTGATAGGATCATTATACTATGTGTAATAAGAGAGCATAAGATGTGGTTATGTGTGCATCCATGCAGTTGCTTGTGTGTGTGTGTGAAGGCCAGAGGTCAACCTAGGTCCTAATCTGCACGCCCATCATGTATTTTATTATAACTTATGCCTGAGTGCCTGAGTGTGCACTCCATGAGTGTAGAAGCCCTTGAAAGTCAGAAGAGGGCATGTGGGAGCTGGGAAGCTTGAACCCAGGTCCTCTGCGAGTCTGAAGAGATCTCTACCACTGAGCCATCTCTCCATCCTCCTGCCTTTTTTTTTTTTTTTCTTTTTTTCTTTTTTTTGAGACAGGGTTTCTCTGTGTAGCTTTGGAGGCTGTCCTGGCACTCGCTCTGTAGACCAGGCTGTCCTCGAACTCACAGAGATCCTCCTGCCTCTGCCTCCCGAGTGCTGGGATTAAAGGCGTGCGCCACCAACGCCCGGCTCTCTCCTGCCTTGGTTTTTGAGACAAGGTTTCTCACTGATCTGAAACTTGATGATTAGTCTATGCTGGCCAGCTGGGGAGTCCCAGGGACCCGCTTATTTCTCCCTTTCCAGTGCTGGGGTTACAAGTGTGCCACCACGCCTAGCTTTTTCTGTGGGTACTGGGGCTCAGTTAGGTCTTCAGGCTTGAGTAAGCACTTTTCCAACTGAGCTAGCTCTCTGGTCTTCAGAGCAGCATTTCTTATAATTGAATATTAATGGGAAAAACCTAATGTTTGTCAAGAGACTAATATAATATAAAGATGCTTTATGGATGATAACATTAGATCTATCAATAGGACAAAACCTAAGAAGGGTTGGAATTGGACACAGCAGGGCAAAATCTCCCAAACAATGCTGAACCACAAATACAGACAGCAAGAAAAACAGCATAATCCTGTTTATAAAAAGTTCAACAATACAACATGATCTATACATAATTTTAAGGTGGCAAAACATGTAACAAGATAATAAAAAAATCTTACCTGAGGCAGAACAGTGGTTATATCCATTAAAGGACAGGTTGCTGGGGAAAATGCAAGGCTTTTGTGTTTGTAGGGGGTTATTGGCAAGGCCCGGTCGTAGAATGGTTGAGTATTCATTATACTCTATTGCTATTTATTCCCTTGAAATACAAACCTAATTGTGTCATTTTCCCACTGAAAACCCTCCAGTGGTTTTGCATTACATCGAATTAATTCCAAAGCCTTAATTGCAGGCTACGTCATTCGGCCCCTGGTTGCTCTCTAGACTGTCATCTTTTACTGAGTCCATTTTGCTCTCTGAACTCTGGGCCATGGTGTTCCAATCTCAGGAAGTTGGAAGGTGTGTGGCGGGTGTGTGTGTGTGTGCAGCGTGCCTGCGGCGTGTCAGGAAGAATGCCCAGTACCCAGACGGGAGTCTTTTCAGAGAGATGGTCCATTGCTGCCCTGGCCTGCCACCGCTGTCTTGGAGGTCTGGCTTCCATCAGTCCACCGCTCTCAGGAGCCACTGGAGGGGCTGGGCCTGGGCAGCTCCATTTGAGGCTTATTAAGAACAGCAGAATTGATGGAAGAGCCCTTGCCTCCCACCCCAGGAGGGAAACACTTGAGAGCAAAGAGTTCAATACAAATTTTTTTTTTTTGACGGGTTTCTCTGTAGTTTGGAGCCTATCCTGGAACTCCCTCTATAGTCCAGGTTGGCCTTGAACTCACAGAGATCCACCTGCATCTGCCTCCCGAGTGCTGGGGTTAGAGGCATGTGTCACCAATGCCCGGCTCAATTTAAAACTTTTTAAAGCTTTTTCTTTTAAAAATTTATTACTTTTCCCCTTTATTTGTTTATTTTTATGTTTTTAGATAGGGTGTCACAGTATAACTCTAGTTGGCCTGGAACTCACTATGTAGACCTGGCTGGCCTTGAACTCACAGAGATCTGCCTGCCTCTGCCTCTTGAGTGTTCAGATTAAAGGTGTGTGCCAATATGCTCACAATATCTATTGCCTGTCTGCCTACCCATTGTGGAGTGGTACATATGCCATGATACCCATGTGGAGGTCAAAGGACCAGCTCTGGAATCAGCCATCTCCTTATACCTTATGGCCCAGGAACAGAACTCAGGTGGCCACTCTTGGGGGCAGGAGCCTTTTCCTGACCAGCCATCTCTCCATCCTTTGAGGTTTTCAGCACATTTTAGCCAGTAAGGCTTGCTTGGTTTTGAAGCAGCTAAAACTTGGCCATTATCTGTCTTATTGGGGGTGGGGGGGGATGAGAACAGGTTTGAAATTGTGTGTGTGTGTATGAGCATATAAAGAGATCCAGAATGTTCCACAACAGGAGTTTAAATAACAGTCTTCCTATGGCTGGGTAGGATTATAATGGCCCCCCACAAATAGCACTGATTCTATAATCATAAGAAGCCAGCAATAAGCTCAAATAAAATCACCTCAAATTTTTCAATATTTGAAATTTCTGGGCTAGTGAGATGGCTCAGTGGGTTTGGGCACTTTTGGTTAAGTCTGACAACCTGAGTTTAATCCCAAGGACCCACATGGTGGAAGGCGAGACCCTGACTCCACAGAAGTTGTGTTCTGACTGCTGTGGCTTGAGACCCACACTTATCTGTTACCCCTCCCCCACCCCCTAGCACTAAATACCTCTTAAAATTTTTACAGGGGCTGGCAAGATGGCCCACATAACCATCAATAATACTTTTGTGACTTCTAGGCAAACTGACTGTGGACATAAGGGTTATAACGGTTAATTTATGACCCCCGTTTTCCCTGTTACAAACATCATAGTTTTTAATTGTTTGAAAACAACCCAAACAAGGGCCATGGTGGGGTTGGGGGATTTCTGGTGATAATTTGAGGGTAACACTTACTTTGTAAACCAAATTTCTGAGGTCAACTTTGTTTTCTGAAAAATGTTCTCGCAGGGTCGCCTGGGAGTCAAGTTCTTTAACGTGAGGAAACCAGTTTCATCCAGTCAGAGGGAGCGAAGTCATCTCCTCCATGAGAACAGCTTGGGGAACAGGAGCCAGGAGGACCTGGGCAGGCCCTGGGGTTTCAGTGTTCACAGCTGGCTGTGGGAAGCTCAGTAGGGAGTGAGAGCCCTTGAGAAGCCGGCCATCCTTCAGAAATAGCGAGGGCTCTTCCAGGGCACACCCGGTGCGTGCTCCTGTCACCAGAGCCAGGATCTTCTGAAAGCCTTCAGTGTAGTGGTAAAAGCAAGAAGGTCGAGCCAGTCCTGGGCTGCAGAGGATGGGCAGCCGACCCAGCTGCCTTTGCGGAAAAGGTGCTGCCCCCAGTGGCCGCCGTGGGTAGGGCCTGGTCTGTCCACACAGGATTTTGAGGCCTAGGTAGCCCCACCCACAGTGCGAGCATGCACAGCGCGGTGGGGGACGCGCGGCTGCACAGATTTACTAGAGTGCGATCCACATTCATGATGGGTCACACCGGGTCACCCAGTTGAGAAATGCTCCCAGGCAAAGCCAGAAATGTGTCTCCTGGGTGATTCTCAGTCCTGTCAGTTCATATAAACGGGATAGGCAGAGGAAAATCCCTTGCTGACGCCTCCTGGGAGCTGAGAAGCTGGAATTCCAGCGCCACCCACAACACCTGGGCCGGCAGGATGGCTGAGCACACAAAGGCAATGCCAGCGAGCCTGAGGGCCGGAGTTTGATCCTGTGCATGGTGGAAGGAGAGAACTGGCGTCTATAAATTGTTCTCTGACCTCTATACTTTAGCTGTGGTACACACACACACACACACACACACAGAGAGAGAGAGAGAGAGAGAGAGAGAGAGAGAGAGAGAGAGAGAGACGAGAGAGAGAGAGAGAGAGAGAGAGAGAGAGAGAGAGACTGAGAGAGAGAGAGAGAGAGAGAGAGAGAGAGAGAGAGAAATTAATAAATAAATACATAAAAATTTAAACGACCCAGCTTGCTACAAATATAGACTTAATATTCTCATATGTAGATATTTTATGTTAAAGTAACAACGACTGTGTTTAAGGCCCGGATGTTTAGGGTCTTGGGCCTTGTTTGCTTCCCCAGGCATGGCCTCAGAGTCTCAGGCAAAATTTTTAATAAAATTGTCCTACCTTCCAGTAGCCCCACGGCTGGACTCTTACCCATCAACTGTAGTCCTGACATGTGCCCTCGAGTACCACACGGTGACCTCAAGCTTCTCAGCCACGACAGTTCATCCTCACACTGCACCAAACCCTACACAGGACCTCTGTGCACCACAGACGTTTGGAGACTGCCTCTGGGGAGCCCACACCCAGGCTCTCCAACGTGCGTGTTTCCCTTTCTTCCTCTTAACCTTCAGACCTTAGCTTATATTAAAATATCGCACTTAAGGCCTCGACCCTGCTTCTTAAAGTAGAGAGACCTTGAGTTCTTTTCTCTACTGAAACCTCGGCCTGAGTCGAGGTCCCCAAAGTGGGGGGATTCTCGGGGTAGTGCATTCGACAGTGGGAAGCTGTGCTTCCTGCCGCCCTCTCTCCAAACACTCACTGTTGCTGGGTTAAACGTGAGGACCAAAGCCTGCCGTGGGAGGAAAGGGTTTATTGGACTTACAAGTTGCAGCTCATCAAGGGAAACCAAGGCAGGAGCTTGAAGCAGGAAGAGCTTACAGGCTTACTTCCTGCTTCTGCTCGCTGAGATTCTTTATAGGACCCAGGGCCACCTGCCACAGTGGGCAGGGCTCTCCTCCACCAATGATTGCTTCACAGACATGCCCATAGGCCAGTGAGAGAGAGGTGGTCTTACATGAGGCTGCCTCTTTGCAGGTGTGTTGAGTTGACTTTCAAGACTGTGTGCCTAACAATCACACTGGCAAACATACCAACATACCAACAAATGTTGGATTACACCTCTGCCTTAATCAGGGCTTTCTGTTTCTATAAACACACACACACACACACACACACACACACACACACACACACACACATATTTTGAAATTTAATTTTTTGTCATGTGTCTGGGTGCCTTGGTCTGTGCACCACATGTGTGCAATGCCTGCTGAGGCCAGAAGAGAGCATCAGATCCCTCTGGAACTGGAGTTACAGACAACTTGTGAGCTGCCATGTGGGTGCTGGGATTCAAACCTAAGTCCTCTGGAAAAGCAGCCTGTGTTCTTAATTGCTGAGGTTTTATTCTCCTTGAGACAGGGTTTCTCTGTGTAACATCCCTGCCTGTCTCGGAACTCGCTCTGTAGACCAGGCTGGCCTCGAACTCACAGAGGTCCTCTTGCTTCAGCTTCCCAGGAGCTGAGATTAGGGTGCAAATGACTCACATAAAATATTTCCTTAAGGCAGCCAGTGAAAGCTACGTTGTGCTGCTGAGAGATGGAGACTTGCACCTCATGGGTCTCTAGTAAACTAAAACATGCTGCCCTCAGGGTGCCCGCAGCTGGCCGGAGAGCCAGCTGCATTAGGGATACACCCCACCCCCATCAACCAAATCAACCAAAACCA